>NC_135487.1:62129124-62405704 GCF_052094955.1 Ictidomys tridecemlineatus | reverse complement strand
TGATGAGAAAAGTTGAGGATTTGCACCTAATCATAGACTTCCGGACGGCTTTGCCGTTGGAGCTGATTATGTAACAAAAATAATTCTTCCCGTTTATGTTTGATCAAATGTAAGTACTCAATTAAATTTTAAATGTATTTTGTTCTAATTCTTTTATGTTAATTTTTATATTTGTATTTAACCTAATCTACCTAAAACTCATATAGATAAATAAATATGGAACTAATTTTTCCATATAAAATTGTTACGAAAATATTAAAATATCCATCATTTTCTCAACTGCCTTAACGCACTAAATCTAATAGATACCTGATATAGTTAGAATATCTCAGGAAATTCCATTGTATTTCATTATTCTTGGTTATTCCTGTATCATATATAGGGTCTATTTTTACTCGAAGCTAACCGCATATAACATAAGCCATTTTAGAGCATGTGATTCAATAGCTTTTAGTATATTAAATATGTGACCTGTGTTTTGCTCTTATGATTTCAGATGATTGGATGAGGCCCAGCCATATTATCAAGGATAATCTCCTTTAATTCACCTAATTGTGCATGTGAATTAAACGTATAAAATGCTTCTCAAGGCTTTTTAAAGCAAAAGTATCTTATCAGAAATGTTCAACAACTGGGCGAGGAGAGAGAAAAGAACTACAGTGTCTTTACTTTCTACAGCTTTGAAATGCTTCCTTTGTCCACCTGTTATCCTCTCACTTACCTGAGAAGCACCTGAAATACTACTGGGGGCACAATGGACAGATCATCTAAAGGAATATCCTTATTGTCCTGTCAATTCCATTCAGCTTTTCAATTCCATTCAACTTTTCAATTCCATTCAGCCTTTAGCAAGGACGTGCCAGCAGTTGAACACTTTAAGAGTGCTCACTTCCACCATGCACTGCTTTAAACATCATCATATTAAAATGTTTACAATAGTCTTATTCCAGTCTATGATTAGCTTGTCAGCTCTTTCCTTTCTGCTCTTGCAGCTCAGTGTTAAATGGAATTTAAAACTTGCATTAGTTGTGTTATATAGAGTCTGAATACTATAGAGTAACACATCAGATTCATTAATGAGGAAGCCAAACATTTAAAAATCAACGGGGTAGTACTTGCTAAAATTAATTTGAAACAGTGATTTTGATATTAGGTTGTTGCATTACTTAATAGGTAATGCAAAGCACATTAATGGCTGTTACTCTGAGTAGTATTCTGGGAAGAAGACTACTTTCTCAGAGAGTTCATGGAGGACCATTTATCCCTTGAAAGTAAGAGTATATTTATATTTGGATTCATCTTGACACTAAGAACAGACAGGAATTTCATGGAGCTGTCAGTCAGATTAGGAGGTTGTAGTATTCTCCTTGAATCTTCCCACTGAATGAATGCACCTTGCCCTCCAAAGGGCTGCAGAGCTCTCCAACTCTGGCTTGACCAATGCTGGCAGAAACTGGCTAATGCCCATCCTAACTTTATTACTCTTCCTTCTCAGAATAGATTCTAATATGAGCACAGTGTCACCTGAGATAAAAGAATATATTGCCCAATAGTCCTTACAGCTTCTGAGAACCCTATGACTAAATTCTGGCCAAAGGACCTCAGAGGCATTTTGGAGAATTTCAGGAAAATTGCTTGACAAAACTCATCACAGCCACTTAGAGCTCATTATTATCCCTTATGCCTTTCCCTGCTGTGGAAGTGGCATGATGGCTGAAGTTCCCCCAGCTGCTTTGGGTCATGTGCTGACACTGAGGCAGGAAGAAAAGAACCAAGGACTGCATCATGAACCTGAGCTGCCAACAAATAAGCTCTGGTTCACATAGTTCCCGTTTTCTTTTACAAGAAAATAAAATAGCTTTTGTCTTACATAAGACAATGTCGCTTTGGGAGTTTTCCACCTGTTATCAAAACTAATCAAATTAATGCCTCAGTTAGGCAAGCACTCATTAATAGTCAGTTCTGAAACATAAATTTAGTTTCAGTCAGCAACGGTAGTACTGGTTAATAAATTAAACATTTTTGACCAAAAAGCATTAAGTAATTAAAGAGCAGACTGAATACCTGAAAGACTTCAGGTATTTCCCTACCTAGTTGGAAACATTTTCTTTCTTTGCAATCAAATTATTGTGGACAGGGATTGGATGAAATGGTGAGAGGTGGGGATCGGGAGGGGAGCTGGTGTTTTTGTTTTTATCCCGGACAAAAGTATGCAGATGGTACTACTATCAGTTCCAAGGAAAAGAAGGGCTGGGTATTCCAGACAAGCTTCCTGAACTTTCTTCTTCCCATCTGCTTCCTCCACTCCTCCGATGGCCTTAGCCAGCATGTCTAGCAGGAGATGAGGCACAACAAGGAATCCCAGGCCAAGTTTTCCCCTGGTGCAGGAGGGAGCTGAAGTACATACATGCTGGGAGATTGAGTAAATTCACTGAGCCACATACAATAAACCCTACATTATGGGTAGTAGGATCCAGGTTTCTCACTGTTAGAGAAAACATCTCATAAGTTTGCAAAGAAGAAGAAAAGGTAAACTAAATCCTATATGGTAGTAGGTTACAATTGGAGGCATCTGTGTGAATTTAGTTTTAAATAGATACAGAAAAGATTGTGTGTGTATGTGCGCATGCGCATGTGCGTGCACACGCACAAACACACTCGCATTTCTTTCTCTTTATATCTCTTGGAAAAGCTCCTATTTGGCTAAAAATATCTTACTATACCCTCTTAATCCCAATCCTGGGATCATATATAGATCTTGAGTCATTTCTCATCATTCAGTAGAAATATTAGCACTTTTGTCTATAGTTTTATCCTAATGTCCACATACCTAATTTATCCAACATCCTGGACTCTCAGATATTATCTTCCATTTCTATAATGGCCTTTTCCACCATTTCACCTCTTGGTTAATACCACAGCCACCTCTGAGATGTAAGTCATGAGAAAACAGTATCAACTCTGAAATCTTGGGATTTCTGATTATAATCTCTCTGGTCATAATCTCTTACCACTTGATTCAAGTTCTCTCAATCCCTTACCCCCTTCCTCTTATCATATCTGATTGGCAAAGCTCCAAATTGAATAAACCAAACTGCACACTGTCTCCACACCTGTGCCTAAGCAGTTGAACATCACTAAGGAAGCATCACACTTGCCTTGCCTAATGTTGCTACAAATTCCTGACCACCACGTTGGACCCATCACTAAGTAGTGTAAGATCACATTTTCTCTGAGTCCTAAATTATTCTCTCCAGTGACTATAGGACAATTTTTCCTCTCCCTTCTAAATGTTTTCTCATTTCTTTACTTTTCCCAAATATTCATATTTCAAATAAATTAACAATTTTTAATCAAAGGACTATCATAGAAACAGATATTTTTAAAATATATATGATTAAAGCTGATAAATATTAAATGATTACTTTATGCCAGGCACTATTTAAGATGTGTTTTTGTATCTGTTTATTTGTTATTCTTAACAGCCCTGTGAGGAAGGTGCTATTTTTTGCTGAACTTATGGATAAACGATGTTAAACTTCATAAACTTGTTCTTTATTAAATAAACTGCAAACTTGACTTCAATGTAGTCATTTTTTTTTCAATAAGCTCATGCTTCTAGCTCTTAATATATTTGTCTTCGCTCACTCCACAACTATTTACTGAGCAACTACTATGTAGCAGGGATTATACTAGACAATGAGGGCACAAAGACATTTATGTTATTCATGTTGTTCAAAGTCTAATAGTGGAAATGGGTATACTGTAAGATTAGGCTGATCATAGACCAAAACATAGGTCATCTTAAGATCTGCTGATTAAAGAAAACCTTCAACCTTTGCCTACTCAACATCATTTTCTTCTATTGCCTACAAATTCAATTTACCATTCTATCAGTGAGCCATAGTAGGATCATAGGGATCTAATTTAAGACTGACATTGTCTCAGAATAAATTTTTTAGTTATCTGATCTCTTTTCTGGAATTTACCTTCACCCCTCCTTTCAACCTTTTTGTCACTCATTGAACCTATCCACTCTTGTCCATCTTGATGGCATGAGAGTATAGGCCTATTCTTGATCAGCAAGAGTTAATCCAAATGATAGCTTGGAAAAGACAGAGCCATGAGTTCAAGTCCTGGCCTTACCATACATAATCTATGTATGTCAGGCTCCTGAACTTCTCTGAGCCCAGTGTTTTCATATTTATCACATAGTTTTTATCCCCTTGAGATGGACTGGTCATTTTTCCTCTTTCTCTGCCCAAAACTATGTCCAGTAGGCTGACACCAATAAACTGATTCCCTAGAGCATCTCACTATTGGCCTGTTGTAAAGCATTAATAGAAAATCAGAAGACAGGAAAGAGAGACGCTGGATTATTTCTCTCCTGAAATCTCCCCTTTTGTACCAGGAAGTTCAGGCAGTGGGTGAACATGACCAGACTTCAACTTTTTGTCAGGCCCGGCTTCCTCCATGGCTCCAGGTTGCATCTGACTTTGGTGACATTTTTCTTATCCCTGCATGCTCTCTTGAGTCATAGTGGTTTGCCACTGTTGCTGAACTCCAAGAATCTCAGCAATGTTTTTGATCCCCTTAATCCTGTCACTAACTTTGTTACAGTTTTTTCATAGAACTATTTGAATGGAATTCTATTTTCTACCAAAACTCAAGGACACAGGAAGATTAGAAATAATAGGTGCAAATTGCTTGCTTACTAGAGTTCCTTACCATGACGTACATAGCTATTGATAGCAGGTATTATAATGAAAACCATTAGATTACCTTTCCATGATTTTCAGTAAAGCAAAATCTCTCTCCAGAGGAAGATTTTGAGGCTCATTTTCTTCTCATATATGTGAAAAAGATTTGATATCTCAAAAGTATCTAGATATAGTACTAATATTTCATGACACCCAATAGTTTTTTATACAATTTCACAAAATGACATCTAGGCCAGTTTAATGGGACTACTTGTCTACATCAGTTGAGCATTGAGATACAGACTATTGATAGAAGGTTTCAGGACAAGAATCTGTTAAGTGCTTATACTCCATGGAATGTAAAATTTGAATGGTATTTATTGGAATATTAGTTCTGAAGCACGTCTAAGTTAAATAAACACATCCTCAAAATTCTAAGAGTGGTTTTCCAGTGGTCAAAAGCACCCTAAACCACACAGATGAAAAAAAGCTTTAGAATGCAGTTAGTAGAACAAGCTACTACATAGCTTCTGGTTAACAATAACCCCACATATTCATCGAGTGCTTATAATATATATAAACTGAAAATCAGTTCCCATGTATTTTAACTCACCATAGCCTATTTTTTCTTTCTCTAATTTTATCCCTGATCACCCTTATGACTCACTACAGCGTGCTCGCTCGCTCTCTCTCTCTCTCTCTCTCTCTCTCTCTCTCTCTCTCTCTCTCACACACACACACACACACACACACACACACACACAGAGTTCTGATGAGGCCATCCAACACAGAATAGTTTAAAAATAAGAAAAGTTATTGAGTGAGAAAAGAATGGAGATTTTTTACACTGGTTGTATTTGCTTTAGAATTATATCATTCACAATCTTTTTGAGTGTCCATTTATATTTACATCAACAAACATTTAAAAAGCACCTACTGTTCAGTAAGGGCATGAGAGTGGGTCAGATACAGTGTCTTGGTCAGAGAGATTGCTATAGAATAAATTTTATACACCCCTAATAGTCATATGCTCAAACATAATCTCTCATGTTATGGTATTTGGAAGTGGAGCTTTTTGGGAGTTGGTTAGGCCATGAGGATAGAGTCCTCACAAATGGAATTAGTGTTATCAGGAAGAAACCCCAGAGAGCTCTCTCACCCCTCAACCAAGTAAGAACACAGAATGAACCAGGAAACAGGCCTTCACCAGAGAATAAATCTACAGGCACCTTGATCATGATCTTCCCAGGCTCCAAACTGTGTGAAATAAATTTGTGCTATATAGAAGCCACCTGTTCTAGGCTATCTGTTATATCATCCCCATTGGATAAAGACAGTGTTCAAAGAAGGTCTCTCCAAAAAGGGAGGCTTCAATAGGAGATTTGATTTTTTAAACACAGAACCAACCGTCACCTATAGGGCTTAATAAAGGACACTGATAAAGAGGGAGAAACCCTTGGAAGGAATAAGCATGGCTTGTTTGAGGGACAGAAAGAAGGTCAGTACTGTTCACCAGGGTGAGCTGAGGTCAAAGGACACAGGACATATCATGAAGACCTTGTTAGTGAAGGCAATTTTTCTTTTAAAAAGGATTAAGATTTCATGCCACCTCTCTCATAAGTTCTTAACTGAAAGCAATGACATTGAAAACATGTCGTAGTCAGACTCACCAAAATTATTTTTTAGTTTATTTAGAAGATTCACCTCTCTGGATTGTAATAGGATTTAATGAAGATTGTAGAAGTAAAGTATTTCCCTAATTAAAGGAATATTTTCACATATTTTTTTTTCTCTATGACCATGTTCTGGAAGCTTTGGGTTGTGAGAAGTCTAATTATCAAGCAAAGAGAAAGTTACAATTCTAGTCATTGATGATAGATGCATTAATCAACTTTCTTTCAATGCAACAAAATATCTGAGATGATCAATTCATTAAAAGAAAAAGGTGTTTTTGTTTTTGTTTGCTCACAGCTTTAGAGATTCAGTGCATGATCATTTAATCCTATTGATCTAGGCCAATGGTGGCACAGTACATCATGGAAGCCCATTGCAGAGGACAGTGCTCACTTTATGACAGGCAAAATGCAAAGAAAGAGAGGAGGGGCCGGGATCCCAATATCCCCTCCAAGGGCATGCCCCCTACTGACCTAGCTTCCTTTCACTAGGCCTTACCTCCAGAAGGTCACACTACCTCCCATGGGCTAGGAACTACGTCTTCAACACATGGGCCTGGAGGGACATTAAAGATTCAAACTACAGCAACCTACTCTACATGATATACACACACTAATACCTATATGGGATAGATATGTAGATAGACAAGAAGATAAATAAATGGATAAATAGATAGATGAATGAATAGATAGATCCTGGACCAGTGTCTAAAATAAATGAGAGCAAACATGAAACAAAATAGGCAATCACAGTCAAAAATCATCAATTTGGTAAAAAAAATTGATGTAGATAAAATTACTTAGAACAGCACCCAGCATCTGAATTGGTTCAACAAAACTAAATTTCCCCCTACTTTTAAAAGAAGATTAACAGATCTAAATGCCAACCAATTCTTGGATTCTAGATGTCTCGTTTACTTTGACTCTTTTTTCAAAATAAAGTCACTTAACTTTCTTTCTTAAATTGACAGGTGTTCAGTAAAAGCTTTCTGAGCTACATTTCACACACCACCACCTTCTCCACTCCTCATCTGCTCTCTGAGTTTTCAGAGAACCCAAAAGACACATGCAATCAAGTAAATGGTTCCTCTCTGGGTATCTATTGCTGTTCAGCTGCTATTTATTCCCATTGCTCCTATATCCTGCAAGGGTACTTACGAAGGCTGATTCTCCATCTTACGAAGGCTGATTCTCCATCTGTTGCCTCTGTTGTAAGTTCATAGTATTCCTTTGACTCAGCTCTGGCATGGGCAGGCATGGTCCTTGGAAGAAGAGTGACTCAGTATATGACCTCACATCCTGAGAGAGCCTATGTTGGGCTTAGGACACTAAAACATTAGTGTCCAGCGCTTTAAGTCCTATACATACAAGTCCCTGATGTCCTAGAGCCACAGAAATCAGTTTGCTCTAGTATCTGACCCTTGAGTAATCGATCCAAGGCCACTATCTCTCTTTTGAGTCTAGGGAAACCAGTATTAGTGATTTTTTTCCATCTGGGAGAAAAAAAAAAAAACAACAACAACACAAGCTTATTCTATTGTCTTTCCTTTGATAAAAGACTGCCTTTGATACAGTTCAGATCTTTAAAACCAAAACATCTATTTCTAGATTTAGTTTTTGAGAGAACATTCTAGAGCTCCAAATTCTACCAGACGTAAATGGTTGATTTACCCGTCCTATCCACTGCTTCAACCTTCTGAACAGTAGACTTTGATTATCTCTAAGGAAGCAAAGATTTTTGACATTTCCCCTCTCTTTTGTGCTTCAGAGGTGATTTATCTTCTCAAAAGCAACAGGTGGTTACCAAGAGCCTAACTGGAACACACTAAAATAATGTTCCCTACGACATCCCATTGCATATATATACACCACATGCTCAGCATCCTTGCAGAATAAGTAGTCAGTGTGCTCAAATTTCTTCCAGTGGCATTTCAATGGATCACTCACTGAGGTGAACAATCACAGTTTATTCCTAAGGACTGGAGACTTTTTTTTTTTTCACAAATATATGCCAAGTAGTAGAAGCAGTAGCTACCACAGCATGGGTACACAAGAAATATTTGATGAATAAATAAAAGTTGGCATAGTACTCTGCTCCTAAGTCTTGTTTGTATCCAGACTGTGTCAGGTTAGTTATTTTATCCAAATGAATTAGAAAAACCTCATTTAAGACTTTAACATGAACTTTATAAATTTTATTTTTGGCCTATCTCTGGGACACCACCCTGCACTGGAATTACTTAAATTTTGCTGATCAGTCTCTGTATGGTAATTCTAAAATACCTATTTGTTTTGAATGTGAAGGAAAGATACAAAGTCATGCTGAGCAAGCAGCAGAGAAGCAATCTGCAGGAAAAGAGCTGGCTACTCCAGATGAATCTGGAAGAAAGTTATTTTAAGTGTTGAAACTCAAAGTATATACCACAGTTCTTCATGCATAATGAATCATTGGAAAGCAATTTGAAGCTAGAATGGCTTATGCAAAGTGATTCATCACAGGGTTCGAGTTTTTATCATCTGTACTTCTTGTAAAAGATGCCTGGGAGTTTTAATAGCCACAAGAATGCAGTTGTTGATTTGTCAACAGCTCTGAGATTTCACCAACTGCCAAACCATGTCAGCTGGCAATAGGAGGCAGCACAACGTGGGGTGTGCAAGGGACACCTCTGCAGTCCTGGTCAGCAGGATGAGGTTGTGTGAGACTGCCCCATACTTCAGTTTCTTCATCTCTAAAATGTAAGTAAAAACAGTACCTATCATTCTTATGTCATAAGATCCTACACTACTGAAATGTCATTAATTATATCAGGGCCTAATTTTATAGAAATCTTCTGTTTTTAAAGTGTAGATTAAAATAATCCATAAAATCATCTAAATGTTTTATATGCTTGAAATAATTTCCTCCTCTGCTAATGAATTGAAGTTATTTCATTCATTGCAACTTGTTCATTAAAAGCTTCAGTTAATCTGAATATAATCCTAGTAAACAACTTCTACAGAATCCTCCCTGCAAATCTCAGTGGTTAACCCAAAAGAAGTGCTTTCCTTGTTCATGAGAAATGCAATGCAAGCTGGCAGGCAGGTAGAAAGAGGGCATCTCTCTGCTGCATAAAGTCAAAGACCCAAGCTAAAGAACATTCCTCCACTTTCAACACACGTCTCTGGGAAATAAAAATATATAGAATCATGCAAGAGGTTTTAGGAGCTAGTCCCTAAGGAGTTTATATAGCTTCAGTCTGGAAAGTATAGTACTTCTACCTGCTCAGCACAAAATGAAATGAATTTAATGAACATACAGCACTGTTCCTACCATCATCTCCTACCAAGGCCTCTATTATTCATGTTATGTTCTATACCTTCATACAACTGTGAAGAAGCCTGAATGGGAGAAAATTGTACCATTATGCCCTGTCATCTCAAAATGTAATAAATTCATGGTTAAGTCTGAACTGTGTCCCCACCTCCCCCAAATTCATATGTTGAATTTCTTACCTCAGTACCCTAGAATGGGACTGCATTTGGAAAGAGGATCTTTAAAGAGAAAAATAAGTTAAAATTAAATTATTAATGTAGTCCTAATATAATATGACTGGTATCCTTATAAGAAGAAGAAATATGGATATAGGACAAAGAGGGAAGACCATGATGCAGAAGGCAGCCACCTACAAACCAAGGAGAGAGGCCATAGAAGAAACCAACCCTGCTGACATCTTGATTTTATATAGACTTCTAGACTCCAGAATTTGAAAGAGTAAATTTCTGGTTTTTTAAGCCACACAGTCTACGATGTTTTCTCATGGTAGCTCTAGCAAACTAATATACTCATTTTATTCATAAAGGAAAAACTAATATTACATAGTGTATTAAGTGATAGAGGTGGCAAAAAATGAAGTAAAAAAACAAAGTAGGACAAATGTAAACTCTACTGCTATATTTGCCTGATAATTTTTTTCCAAGATGAGAAGAAAAGAAAAATGAACTCTACATGTATAGTCCACCATTTTTTAAATTAAGGTATCTTTCTTTCTTTTTTTCTTTCTTTCTTTCATATCAGGGATTGAACTCAGGGGCACTTGACCAACGAGCAACATCCCCAGCCCTTTTTAGTACTTTCTTTAGGGTCTCATTGAGTTGCTTAGGGCCTTGCTAAATTGCTGAGGCTGGCTTTGAACTTGGATCCTCCTGTCTCAGCCTCCAGAGCCGCCAAGATTACAGGCGTGTGCCACCACACCTGGCTGGTATTTATTATCTTGATCAGCTTTAAGAGTCCTTAATCAGATATATAATTTGCAATTACTTTCTCTAATCTTTTTATTCTCTTAATATTGTCCTTTAATCAAGAAAATATTTTATTTTGATAAAGTCTAGTTTATCAATTTTTTTCTTTTTTGAATCGTGCTTCTGTTTTTATATCCAAGCTCATTACAAAATAAATAAATAAATAAATCCACATGGATTTTCTCCTCTATTTTGCTTTACATGTTTTAGTTTTGTATTTTACATTTAGGTGTGTGATCTATTTCAAGTTAATTTTCGTATAAAGTTACATATGTGTCAGGCTTATTTTCTTGCATATATTTGTCCAACTGTTGCAACATGTTTTTTGTCTTTGCACCTTTGTCAAAACTGCATTTAACTATATTTGTGTGGTTCTATTACATGCAAGTCGACCTATAATATTTGTAGGGCCCAATGTAAAATGTTCTTTGTTCAAAATTTCTGAAGTATTTCAAGATTGTGGTAGCATAACATTAAACCAAGCATAGGATGCTTCTGATGACACTATGTGACTACACAAGACACATGTTACAAAGCTGGCTTCATAGACATGTCTATTTTTACAGTTTCTTTATTATACAGATTTATACCAACTTCAAAAATCATGGTATGTGACTCCGTCGACTTTGTTCTTCTTCAGAATTGTTTTGCTATTCTAATTATTTAATTCTTTCTATAATTTTAAAATCTGTGAGATAGCTTCCCAGAATTTTGAATGGATTATATTGAATCTATAGATCTAACTGGGAAGAATTGATATCTCAATGTTGAGTCTTCTAATCCACAAACACTAATTATATACCCAATGATTTACATCTTCTAAAGTTCCTTTCATTAATCTTTTAGTTTTCAGCACTCAGATCTATCCATGTGTTGTGAAATTTCCATGTAAGTGTTTTGCTTTTGTTAATGCCCTTTTAAATGGTATTTTCCTTTTTATTTGAAAATCTAATTGTCCATTTCTAGTATACAGTAATATGATTGATTTTTTTTAGTGTAAGCCTCGCATCCTGTGACTTTGCTAAACTCCTCTATAAATCCTAAAAATTTTTGCAGTTTTTTTTTCTATGTACAAATTCATGTCATCTGAAAAAAAGATAGACGTGAATATGTACATAGAAAAATATGTACATGGATAGACATGCTTTCTTTCTTTCTTTCCATTTTTCTCTTAATAAGACCTTTAGTTCTGTAGGCTTTTATGGCATTACTGAAATAAATATTGTGTCCAATGTACTATCATTTAGAAATTTAATGTATGTGATTTTGCTCCTCTTAAGGAAATTAGGAATGATATTAAAGTAGCTTAAATTTAACCAACAGATATCTGAATCTTTGTCATCTAGTTTTTACCTCTATTTCAATATAGCACCATTCATTTTTGTTTATATTTAAGAGCAGACAACAACTTTTAATCTTTAAATATACTCTTACATCCAAATTTTTTTATTAAATTTTCTAAGAATCATAAGTTTTATTTTCATCAGATATTTGAATTATCCACATAACTCTTTGTTTTGTTTGATGAAACCAGATAGCTTTCAAATTATGCACCATAATTTGCTATAGGGATTTCCAGTTGTATTTTTTAACCTAATGGTCTAGAATTTTTCTGCCCTGTTTTTTTTAACAAACTATAAATGTATAGAAACTAGTTATCCAGATATAATGATAGAAGATATGATTGTTTCACTCAAGTTGACTGTTTGACCCAATTCACTATCTAGTTGGTCATTAATTCTTTCTAGGTCTGGTCTTCCTTAACTCATTCCTGAATAGAAGCACTTATTTAGATTATGCTGTAGGAATAAATTATAGGAAATTTGAGAGGTAGATGATTATTCTTTTCTCAACAAAACCTTCAGCTGAACTTTTCATATACTTGAAGTACAAGTGGTTATCTTGGCCTGATAATCAGGAATCTATCTCAGTTCTGATTTCACTTGCTTCCCCTAGAATCAATCTCCCACCTTTCCTTCACAATATTAGACTCTGTACTAATTTCTTACTTGTTTGACTTTTATGTTAGTCCCTTCAGGCTGCTATAACAAATTACCATAGAGCAGGTAGCTTAAACAACAAGCATTTATTTCTCAAAATTCGGGAAGCTTAAAATTCCTATATTGAGGTGTTAGTAGATCTGGTGAAGGTCTGTTCCTGGTTTGCAGATGTCTGTCTTTTCGTTGTACTCTCACATAGCAGAGAGAGAGTCTGCTCTCATCTTTCCTTATAATGGTACTAGTTGAGAAACTGATGTGACTTCATTTTTAAAAACAAATAAATAACAGCAGCTTCTACCTCAAGTCCTGTCCTATGGAAGGGGGCGTGACCCTTGTCCTTGGAAAAACCCACAGAGCACTCCTAAGTACATACCCACCCTGCTGAGTTGTTTGTCTGTAAATAACAGGAGAGGTCTGTGGCGCCAGGTGTCCCTGACTCAGTTAGGCTAGGTGAGGACCCATAGCAATCCCCATAGCAATCCCCATAGCAACTTCCAATCAGCATGAGACAGGGAAAATACCTGGGATGCCAGATGACCCCCAAGTAGTTTATGGAGGTTGATAACATGTTGGGAAACCATATAATTCAGGACATACACCCCTCGTGGCTTAAACCAATCAGTTCAAAGGAATCCCTCTCATGTATTAACCAATCACCCCTACCCAAATTGTTCCCGCCACTGAATGTGCTAATCAATGTTAAGAGTTGTTGTTTGATTTTCCCTCTGTATGGAATGATTTGCTGTGTGATGTTGTGATGCATAGTGTATCCCCCCAAAACCTATAAAATCTCACTGAACAAAGGACCGGGACTCACTCCCCGGGACCCCTGCATCGGGAACAGTTGTGAGTCCAGGCTCGAGCTTGCAAAAAAGACTCTTATGTGATTGCACTGGATTCGGCTCCTGGAGGTCTATTGGAGTCCCACGAATCTAGCATAACTCTAGTCTCATCACAAGGGCTCCAGCCTCATGATTCCATCTTACCCTGGTTAGGTTCCAGAGGTCCCATCTCCATGAACAACACGTTAGGGATTAGGGTTTCAGGATATGAACTTAGGCCTGACACAAATGTTCGCCATAGTAATGTTATAGATATTACTTGGCAATATACAAAAGTAAAAATATTTTACAGCTTTTCTATAAATAAGTGGGCTTTTTATTTTTTGTTGTTTTTGTTAAATAGGTAGGGTGCAGAATCATTTCAGAAGAAATGAGTGCTAAAATCTCAGGTTTATAGGTCTTTGTCAAGCAAAAATGATTAATACATCACTGCTATAGCTGAGTAAGTTAAAATAAAATAAAGTAAAGCCACATTGCTAAAGAATATTCAGTGTACATTTTTACATCTGACACATGAGGAAAGTTTTAAAATATAAACAATTCATCCCTTTTGTGTCCATAAAACTGAAAAAGGTAGTAAAGAACATAAATACACTGTAAAGTCTCTCATCTCCACTGTCCAGCGTTATGGAATAGAGAGTATGTCCATATATTATAATACATATAGTACTTTTTGGTTATTATATAAGATTAATCTCTTCTCCCCATTTATTTATTCACTCATTTATTCATATCCATATTGGGCTCATAAATGCTTACTTTATATTATAACCCAATATTACAGTTTTTATTTGTTGCTCAAATTATTTCACTTTTGATCATCGTGAGCTCTTTCAGTCCATGCCTGAGTTCCTTTGACACACTCCCAGACTTTAGTGTTTGACTTTTTTTTTTATTTTTCTCACTATAAGATACTGTAGACTCATCTAATTTTATTCCTGCCCCTGAGAAGCAAACCATTTCTCCAAAGAGAAAATGGTTACTCTCATTTGAAAGTGCAACAGAGAAACCAACATCAGGACATCAGGTGAGAATCACATGCAATTTAAAGGGGAAAAAAAAAGAAGCAAGATATGTTCATGAACTTAAAAGAGATTATGAAGCCAAGAATAATTTAATCTTAACAACTAAAGAACTAAAGGTAACATTAATTAAGATAATGAAATATGGGGTAGGTACATTCATGGGACTTGGGGGATATCAGGTCAAGTATTGGGTGTAATTAAAATACTAGGTATATGAATAGTAACGTTGAGTAGACAAGTAGGTATTTCAGTCTGGACTTCCTAGAGGTTTGTTCTATTTCTAGAAATGTTTTACTTGTGCATCACAATTATGCATATTAGTGAAGTCCATTTTGACATGATCACACATGCATTGCATATAATTTGCTTCATTTCAGTCCCTATTGCTTCCTCTCTTCCTCCCCTCCTCCCTCCTATCATTGCCCTTCCTCTTGGGTGATGATCTACCATTTATGATATTTTAAATTGATGCTCCATAGATATACATAGAGGTGGATTCACTGTGGTACGTTCACATGCATGCATAGCATAACTTTTTTTTTAATTTCAAGCTGCATTTCCTCTTTTTTCCCATCCTTTCTCTCTCCCTTCAATCTCGTTTCCTTCAGTCCATTAAGATAAGTCCCCTCTTTCCCTAGCTTCTGAAGTGTTCTCAACATAAAATTGATGCTGAATTTTGTCAAAGACCTTTTCTGCATCTATTGAGAGGATCATATGATTCTTGTTCTTTTTTTATTACTGATTAAAAAAATAAAATAAATGACAGTGGAATGCATACAATTCTTATTACACACACACACACACACACACACACACACACATATATATACCACAATTTTTCACATATCTGTATATAAAGTATTTTGACACCCAATTCGTGTCTTCATACATGTACTTTGGATAATGATGTCCATCATCCTTGCTAATCCTTGCCCCCTCCCTTTCCCTCCCACCCCTCTGCCCTATCTAGAATTCATCTCCCATGTTCCCCCTCCCTACCTCACTATGAGTCAGCCTCTTATATCAGAAAAAACATTCAGCATTTGGTTTTTTGGGATTGACTAACTTCACTTAGCATTATCTTCTCCAGCGCCATCCATCTACCTGCAAATGCCATGATTTTATTCTCTTTTATTTCAGAGTAAAATTCTATTGTGTATATATGCCACATTTTTTTAATCCATTCTTCCACTGAAGGGCATCTAGGTTGGCTCCACAGTTTAGCTATTGTGAATTGTGCTGCTGTAAACATTGATGTGGCTGTGTCCCTGTATGCTGTTTTTAAGTCATTTGGGTATAGTCTGAGGAAAGGGATACTCTAAACATTACACAATGTATACATGTATCAAAACATTAGATACTACCCCATTAAATGTATAATTTTTATACATTTAAATGTATAATTAAATGTATAATTTTTATGTATCAGTTAAAATAAATTTTTAAAGTGACAAATAAGTAACCAAGGCTTTTTGAAAACCTTGTGTCTACTCTATTACCTCACAATTCCATTCCTATTTACCTAATAGAAATCTAAACATATATGAACAAAATGATTTGTACTTATATGTTCTTGGTAACTTTATTATAATAACCAAAATGTCTACCAACAGGAAAAAAGAGAAGTGAATTATATGTTCAAATAATGGAGTACTAATAATTAAAAAGAGCAAATTGCTGATACATAAATTAATCTCAAAAACATTTCGCTGAGTTAAAAAACAGACACTCTAATATATGTGCATGATTCTATTTTATATGACTTTCAAGAACAGACAAAATTAATGTGTCATAATAGAAATCAGAAGAAATTTCTTCTTGGAAGAAAGGTGGTTGACTAGAAAAAGGGCATAACAGAACCTTTGTCTGGGAAGAGGAAATATCCTGTCTTGTTTTAATGGGTGGGTACACACATATGTTAAAATCAATCAAACTAAACTCTTAAGATCTGTGAATATATTATTCCATGTAAATTATATTTAAATTTTAAAACTACATGCACTTTTTCAGAGTAAAGTTGGCCTGCCATAAACTGAAACTCTAATACTGTGAGCCAAAATAAACTTTCCCCCTCTTAAATTATTCTTGTCAGGTATTTTGGTCACACCAAAGCAAAGGGGATTTAAAACACTACTCCTGGTCATTTCTGGTTTCCATTTGCATAAAATATCTTTTTCCTTCAGCATTCAGTCTATGCATATCTTCACTAGTGAGGTGAAGATAATATACAGGTAGTATGTAGTTGAGTCTTCTTTTTTTATTCATTCAACAATTTATATCTTTTGTTTAGGAGATTTGTTCCATTTGCATTCAAGGTTATTACTGATAGGTAACAACCAACTCTTGTCATTTTGTTCATTGTTCTCTTGAGATTTTGTTTTGGTTTGGTTTTTAGTTTTTGTTTTGTTTGGTTGTATAACTTTGTTCTTTTCTGCCTCTCTCCTTGTTGAGCTTTATAGTTTGCCATTTTTCCATAGCAATATGATTTTTCTTTCTTTCTCTTTCTCATCTGTGTATCTAGTGTACTCAATAAGTTTTACAATTCTGTGTGATTTTTATCATAGCAATTATCATTCTTTCATTTGTAGATATAGGATTGCCTCATGCATTTGTTGTAAGGCCAGTCTAGTGTAGATGAATACCTCAGGTTTTTCTTGTCTCACAAGCAATTTCTCTTCTACTTTTGAAGAATTTGTTTGCTGGATATGATATTGTTGGACAGCAGATTTTTCTTTATTTTCTTTCTTTCAGCATTCTGAGTATAGCACTTGTGTTAGTCAGCTTTTTGTTGCTGTAACCAAAATACCTAACAAGAGAAACTACAGAAGGAAAAGTTTATTGAGGTCTCATAATTTCAGAAGTTCAGCCTATGGTCAGCCAATTCCCTTTCTGTGGGTCTGAGGTGAGACCAAGCATCATGGCAGAAAGGCATGGCAGAGAAATTTGGTTTAACTCAAGGCATCCAGAAAGTAGAGATAGAAAGAGAGCAAGGAGCCAGGTATAAGATAATCACCAAGCGTATCCCCCCGGTGACCTACTACCTTCAACCATGTCCCACCTGCCTACAGTTAACACCCAGTAGTACATTCAATGATTAACCAATTGATGGATTAATCCACTGATGCAGTTACATCTCTCAAAATCTAATCATTTAATCTCAAGATTCCTGCTTTTTTAAGGAGCACTTCATATACAAACCATTACATTACCCTATTTTCTCTTGGCGTGCAAGGTTTCTACTAAAATATTTAGTGTTGGTCTAATGGTGGTTCCCTTACATGTAACTTACAATTTTTCTCTAGCTGCTTTAAATTTTTTCTTTGTTTTTAACTTTTGACAGCTTGATTATATTGTGCAAGACTTGATTATAATGGCAAGACTTTTGGATGGCGTCTCCTTGGGGATTTTTGAGCTTCATGTGTCCAAAAGCCAATATCTTTCCCAAGACTTGAGAAGTTTTCAGCCATTCTTTTGTTAAATATGTTTTCTGTGTCTTTCTCCACCTCTTCTCCCTCAGGAACTCCCACAATGTGATTATTATGCATTATATTTGTTCACTTAATGATGTCCCATAGGTCTTGCACACTTTCTTCTCCCCTTCCTCTTTGTTTATCTCTCCCCTCCTCCCACCCACCTCTTTTTGATGTTGGGTCTGGCTTAGGGGCATGCAGATGCTACAAGCTGACTGGCTATGCAGTGGGCTCACTGGGGAACGGAGCAGAACCATCACCAGGCTGGGCTTGGGTCATGTGGGTGCTGCAGCACAGCCAGT
The DNA here is from genome assembly GCF_052094955.1 of Ictidomys tridecemlineatus. Taxonomy (NCBI): domain Eukaryota; kingdom Metazoa; phylum Chordata; class Mammalia; order Rodentia; family Sciuridae; genus Ictidomys; species Ictidomys tridecemlineatus. The sequence continues at coordinate 62,387,414 of NC_135487.1, read as the reverse complement.
TGTATTTTGGCTTCCCTTTGAGAAAGCCTAATTTTTACTTGGAAGCTAGGCCACTAAGATGTTTGGAAACAAGGGTTTGGGCCTTTCTTCTGGGCATACACTCTGAGCATTCAGAGTAGCGCTTTTTTAACCACCCATGTGAGCATGGTGGAATGAATGTGGAGTCCCAAGAACAGAGATAAATTGTGGCTACCAGATCCCAGGGCAATTACTGCAGGACTCTAGCTGTGGGTCCAGTTTCAAGATGATATTAGCCACAGCAGCTTAGATCGGGGCGGGTGGGTGGAGTATATGGGCTCCCACTCTGGGGTGGTACAATCACATGAACTCCAGGTAACTCTTCAAACTGTCGATAGGTATTTTAGCCCTCAAGTGAGGGCTGCAAGAGTCTCCTCTCAGGTCAACTGCAGTAACAACGTGGACCACTGGGGGTCTCTACCTTACCTTTTCCCTGGGGGAGAATTCTATCTTGCCTTTGAACTTATTCAGGAGGGGGAGACTATATGAGAGAGGCAAGAAGACTCACTTTCTTCTTTATGGTGCTTTGTTGGGTTTTCATGGTCCAAAGGAATCTTACCACTTTCTTGCTACTCTCCAGTGTACTTCCTCTGTCACTCCAGTTGAAATATTTTTTTTTAAATCATTGTTATGGTCCCTTTTTGTAAGGGAGATAAGTGACAGACAATTCTCTTTAGCCATCTTGCTAATGTCACTTCCCCACCTCTAAAAACCACCAAAGTGGGGATTAAGTTTCAACATGAATTTTGGTAGGAACACATCTTTATTACATTTTACACATTTCTTTGTTCATTTTATACACACACACACACACACACACATATACACACACACACATATATATATATATATACATAGATGTGTATGTATCTGTATTGTTGTACATACCAAGCCTCAAATAATATGCTTCATAGATGCTATAACAGTTTTTCAGAATAATTCTCACTCACTGCTGTATGTGTTCATGTAAGAAACTAAGTGGCCCTTGAGAAGTCTCTCCTTAGTGTAGCTGTCACCATAATATCACATCTCACTGTTTTCTAGGTCTCTTTTATGCTTCAATTTCAAAGAATATATACCTCTAGAAATGGAGAACTCTCCTGGCCTCCGTTTATACTTTCCTCATTCCTGCCTTTCACTGGAGTCTTAAGAATCATAAAATTGGGCATAAACACTTGGAGTAACATAAACCTAGAACTGTTTGGGAGCAATGTGCCCTCCCTTTCTGATTTGCACCCTGCTTCTCCTACCTTTGGTTTGGGGCACTGATGGATGTATCCTGATCACTTCTGTGAGAGACCAAACTGTCCTTTCAGGAGCAAATAAGTCAAAGAGATTAATATGACTGACCTGTGGAATCCACCATGCACATTAATTTGGTAGACCACCATTCACATCAGAAATGACTTCAGTTCTGGTTTTGCAGGCTCAGGATTGTGAACCACAATGCATAAACAGAATTGCACAAACACTTCTGCTCATTAAGAAAGCTCAGGTTTAACCCATGTGCAAGTGCATGCCTAGTCTAGCCTATTCTGCCTTTAAAATATAATTCTTTAATTCTCATTTAGTGTACAACACTTCGGACTTAGAAAAAGCATATTTTGGGGGCTGAGGATGTGGCTCAAGCGGTAGCGCGCTTGCCTGGCATGCGTGCGGCCTGGGCTCGATCCTCAGCACCACATACAAACAAAGATGTTGTGTCCTCCGAAAACTGAAAAATAAATATTAAAAAATTCCCTCCCCCCCCTCTCCTCCCCTCTCTCTCTTTAAAAAAAAAATGCATATTTGAAGTTGATTTGGCTCTGAGTCTACTCATTGGTTTCTTCATTTTTCTTTCAAGTTTTTCACATTGATTTCAAAGTACCCTGTACAATATTCTTCACCTGGTGAGTTCTATAATGATTAATTGATATTGAAGAGGGAAGCACAAGATTAGGTTCATTTTATTTGTGATTAATGTAGTTGATTATAAAAAGTAAGCCTTTGGGGACTATCGTATTTTTAGAATTTCTTTAACACCTCATAAACATAGATAGTAACTCCAAAATACCATTTTAATTCCAGGAATATCATATCAAAATATTTAAAAGATGAGAGATCAATGATTAAAAATCATTAACAAAAGATCTTCAAAAAAATAGATCTTCCATCGTGGGCTTCAGTTAGCCAATTCCTGGACACAGAAAAAAAAATCCTCTATTTAATAAATTAAGGATTTAATAAAATCAATTGATGTACAAAGTAATGGTAAGGCTCTAAGAACAAAGTAAACCTTGGAATTCTACTTACAGAATAAGCAAGACATAGAGTAGAAGAAATTATGTATTTAGCCACACAATTTATTTGTTTTTCTTCCAGCCATATGTTTTCCAAAAATTGAACGTTGATTTTAAAAAGCCATTTCAGAAAAAGTGAAAGCAGAGGGAATAAGGGAAAAGAAAACACAGAGAAAGAACAAGGAAGTATTTCTGTTTCTCTTCTAAGTTAGAAGAGAGCAAAGAGGAAAGCTGTGAAATAAGATAGGTGGAATTTCTAATGAGCACACAAGGTCACTGGAACTGGGCTCAAGGTCAAGCCACTGGGGGCAGTCAGCCTAGCTTTCCAGGAACCTCCCAACCCTGGCATTTTTTTTTCTTTCTTTATTTTTGCTATTTCATCAACTCCTCTTACTTCACTGGTTTTTCAAGTATTTTCAATAAGTGTCAGTGTTTTCTTTTCTTAAAACTATGAGTATCTTTTTTAAAGTTGATTGCACTATTTTATGTGGTATATTTTATTTCTGTGAACTCATTTCTTTGACAAATGAGTTTTTCAGTATCTTTTCTAGGAAAAAAAATATACCCCTTAGTTTATTGGATGCTCTTTAATCTTCTTTTAAACCTATGTAAACATCTTTGCCTAGATACCTGGTATCCTAATATCTCTCCAAACATTAACATTATATTTTCTTTTATGGAACATATGGTAATATTAAGGTAATAAGCTCAACATAATGCAGAATCACATCAAGAGTAGAGTCCTAAAATCTTGATTTAGAATCTTTTATTTCATGGAACTCTAACTTATGTTTTAGCAAAAGCAGTTTTATTCTTGCAAATTCACAATATCAATATCAAAGTGCAAAACTGCTGTTATTAAATGCTGCAAACTAGATATGAATCTAGTTTAAATCATTGTTTAAAATTTAGGCTAAGGCTATTTTTTAAGCTTTTCTGTGTGGTTCTTGCATGAAGCAATAGCAATCTGAGGTAAGATGTGAAATTCTTGGTGGATGTATCCGCTCTAAAGAGAAATGCCATTAAGTCTCAGGGAAACCCACTCTAATTGGCTAATGGAGATTTCCTATCAGTGAACATGATTCTTCCTCTTCAAGAGTCACTAGAAAAATGAACTACTTCTAATTGAAACTTCAGTCCTGGGGTTCATCTATGAATGTGACAACCATTGTTTCTATCACTTCTTTCTCTTTCTAATTTCAGCCCCTTGAAGAAGAGTCAATGGAAGTCAAAAAGAGCAGCAGCCCTTTCTGGAAAATGTTGCAGTACTTTGATCCTTCAAATACCTCGTACTGGGTACAAGGCTGAAATTAGCCATTTTACTTCTCCAAATCATTGACAGTAATCTTGAGGCACCATAATTAATAGTATTCTTTTAATTTTTTTAATTGTTGATGGACCTTTATTTTATGTATTTGTATGTGGTGCTGAGGATCAAACCCAGTGCCTCACACATGCTAGGCAAGTGCACTACCACTGAGCCACAACCCCAACCCCCATAATTGATATTATAATTGTAACAGATATTTGTTTTGGCTGGGCTAGGTTATTCTCACACATATCTGATAGTCCATAAAACTTAATCTTTTCTATTTCCAAGAATTCATATCTTAAATACCTCAAACAATATGAAAAGAAATCAAATAGCAAAGTAGTCAGCCTAAGAGAAACACTACACCCTTATTAGTTTTTTCTTTTTCTTTGCTCTGTTTTCTACCTTATTAGTAAAAGACATTTTTACTATGCTGTGCCTTTCCACTGGTTACCCTAGGTTATCCTTGCAAATTCACAATATCAATATTAAAGTGCAAAACTGCTGTTACTGAATCCTGCTAACTAGACACGAATCTAGTTCATGTTCTCCCTGGGAACCTGGTTTCTTTATTTTGTGGGTTACTACACATATGTTCACTATTGACCAATGTTTGGATTTGATTTGGCGTGGCAAAAATAATTGAAAGAATTACAGATAGCAAACAAAGATTGTGGTCAGTGCATATCTGATATTAGAGTAAAACTTTCTGTAGTCCTGAAGAAATTTCCTAAATCTACGTAATAGAATGGTAAAATTTTCCTTCTCAGTTTCCATTTAACACCTTCTCACTCACTTGATAACTATCTCAGATACTCAAAAATCCAATCATGTAAAGCACTTTTTTGGAACATGAAAATAAGAAATGTATATTTCTTAAGGAAAAAGCAAGTAAATATGGAAAACAAAGCAAAAATGTGTTTTTTCATCTAGTCTTCTAAGGGACGTCTTTTAATCTTTCCTGGTTATACTCCTTTATGATCAATGTGAATGTTAAGAAATCAGTAAGCTATCTAGAGTTACTGTAGCAAAGACCAAGAATGCATAGTTGCACTGATAACATTTGGAATTTATATTATTTTATGGCTTTCTGCTATAGAACTTTCCTTATTAATTGAAACTAAGGTGTAGGAGTATTCCGAAAAAAGTCATAAATTATAACCAACAGAATTAAACTCTGTTCTGCTTCTTATCATCAACAGTGTTTCACAAAATGCTGTTAAGGAATTCTAGTGAGTATGTCAAGCAAAAAGCTTTTACCCTAGCTAATATATTTTTCAAGACATTAAACAGGTCTATTTTTAATCCTGTTGTAGGTTTTGACATGCCCTCAAATAGATTTTGAATGAGTTTCTCAAATGTATTCAACCAAAGAAACTTCATGTAAACAGTATCAGTTAACAGTTATTCATCAAAGAAAACTTTGTTTAAACAGTATCAATTAACAGTTATCCTTTCCTGTATTACAGTTTTAAGGAAGTCAGCATATGAATACAGGAATCCTGAAAGCCCCAAATATCAAAATTGAAGAGAATATAATACTGCCCCATAGCCCTTCCAAGTACACAAAAAAAGTTTCCAAAGATTTAGAACTGAGTGATTCCTGTAACTGAATCTTCTCCTTCCTTCCCCAAGTGCTGAACTAATCAATTCTTTATGATTTATCTAAGAAAGTAGTACAGTTTGTAAAACTGAATTTGCAAACTTTTAGCATCATTTGTATGACACAGTCCAGTAATTTCCAAAGTCACTCAACATTCCTAGGACACAAATGAAGTTCAGATGTCACTGGAGAGACTTGGCTGTCTTAGATTCTCTTGTCTTGCCTACTAACAACTTATCAGTGCAATTGGCCTAACCATTTTTGTTTATTTTGTTTTGCTCTGAGTTTGTTTGCTTTTGCTTTGGACATTTTTGGGTTTGATTTTGTTAGGCTAACCTAATTTTTTACCACATTACTTTTCAATAGTAAATTTATGAGTTGATATATGCACAAAGTCTTTTAGAAACTACAAGATATTTTTTTGTACCACAGTTTTATTGTAAAACAGTGCTATTAGTAAGAGTCTCAGGATCTTCTTAGGAGAATTAGAAATGTGCACCAATAAATAGAGTATACTCAAGAAATAAAATTCCCACCCTCTTCCCTTTACACACATATTCTCCTTTCCCAGCTACCTCTTAGAGTTGGTACAAATGTACACAAGCATCAATTTAATGCCAAATGACATTATTGCTCAAAAACTTCTTGAAGCCAATTATTAAGTGAAAATGAATATTTTTAAATGTACATGTTATGGTTTAGATATTAGGAACTCTCCAAAAAGCTTGTGTGTGAGAAAACACAAGATGTTTTAAAGGTAAAATGATTGGGTTATGAGAGCCTTAACCTAATCAGTGTGTAATCCACTGATAGGCATTAATTGGGTGGTGACTATTGTCAGGCAGGTTATGACTGGAGGAGATAGGTCATTGGGGCCTCTCATGCTCTCTCTCTCTCTCTCTCTCTCTCTCTCTCTCTCTCTCTCTCTCTCTCTCTCTCTCTTTCCCCTGGTGCCAAGTACTCAGTTGCTTTTGTCCTCCACACATTTCCATCAAGATGTTCTGCCTCACCTCAGGCCTGGAACAATGGAGTTGACTGCCTATGGACTGAGACCTCTGAAACCATGAGGCAAAATAAACTTTTCTCCTCTAAAATTGTTCTTGGTAGGTCTTTTAGTCAAAAATGTCAAAAAAAAAAAAAAAACCTGACTACAACAGTACATTCATTCTTTTATCATTTAAACATACTTATAATGCCAATTAAAGGTTGATAAGCATATTTCTGAAAAAAAAATTGGCAGAGTATTTTGGAGATATATATTATATATAATAACATATATAATAATATATAACATATATATAATATAGAATCCTTAATCACTTTTAAGTAACATCAGACAAATAGAATTCTTAATAATAATTCCAACATTTTAACTCCATAAATTAGGGAATTCAAAAGGCACTTTATTTACTGTATTTAATTTTTCTCCAGGAGAGCAATATAGCTTGAGTTCTAGAAGGCTGGTCTTTTAATCTTCTCCATGTACATTTAAGCAAATAGCTTCTCCAACTATAGTTTTTTTTTCTATTTGAAAAGACATGGTAATACAATGGAATTGTCATACCACAGTAGAGATCAAATTAGACAACTGATAAGCTTCATCACAAATTGATGACAAGGCATGTAGTCAACTCCATTTAGTCTCAGGGTACAAGCATAGCTATTGGTAAACACCTCTGATGATAAAAGGGACTCAGGAATATCAGAGCACAGAATACAGATTCTAGGCTACCTAGAATCTCCAGAAAGGATCTACGAGAGACACGATAAAAATAAAAAAAAAAATTTAAAAAAAGAGTTTTGTTCATCATGCTAAGTAGTTTGGACCTGATCCTGGAGGCAGCAGAATAAATATGATTTGAAATCAAGGAATTAAAATAGCCATAATTTCCACAAAGAAAATTTCAAATAATGTATAGGGTCAAAGTGGTACCCTTTGGAGAACAAAGCGGTAGGAAAAAAGCCCACACAGGCTACTTGAGCTACAGTGGCTAATGTAATGAGGAGCAAACTTCAGAAGCTTAGATGTTAGGGCTCAACAACCATCTTCCACCTCTTAAACATCAGAATAAAAACTGATTTCTGTATTTTTTGGGGGGGATCATTAGGCAGTGGAGTTCTAATCACAGACCATATCTCAGATGGTGTCAATATTTTAAAAGTTAATGTCATTCTTACCTACTTGCAAAATTTTACTCATAATGCAAACAGGAACGTTGAATTTCAGGAGATGGTAATCATCTATCATAAAGAATTACTGGTAGTGCTTATGAGAGATAAGTGATCTCCAAAAGCAATGTAATGTGATAACAGTCTTCCATTCTGAAAAGTGGAGAAACTTTTTTTCTGTGACTACCGTCATTAAAATCCTCTCCCTGCTCTGCTCTGCTTCCCCTACCTCCACAATTCAGGAATCTGAAAAGATCCTGAAATACATGTAAAAGTGAATGATAGCAACATTAGACCTAATAGACTAAGTGGTTGGTGTGGCTTCACTGGTCAGAATGAACTACTCTCTTAATTTTGAATTGAATCACAACCCATCATGACTTCTTTTTGTAAAGGCAAGCTGGTCCACAATATATTTCTATTTTAGTTGTACGCAAGCCACACTGGGCTTAAATCAGTAAAAGACTAAACCACTCGTCTCACAGGAACAGAGAAGGGGCTGGCAGCAGTTCAGAAGACACGGGGACCAAAGCCATTTGATTCTACAGTTGGACTATATATTATTGCACAAGAGTACAGCCACCACACAAATTCTTGCCTCAGGACTCTGGTAAAAAGGGATCTTCTTGGAAAACCTTTCCTTATCATTATGTTTCTAATTAGTGGATTAATAAGAGATGGGAGATGTATGCCACGAGTCAGAAAGATTCAGAATCCATAGCTAGATCTTCTGGAGAATTCTACATCAAGAGAAATGTAATTATTTCATAAGTCTTCACCAAAAACATTACTAAAGGACAATTTTAATATCTACCTAAACTAAATTAAGAAAGCAAATAGATAAAAATTACTTCTAACTTTAGTTTCTATAATTCTCTGGATAATTTTGAGCTTCCTATTTTGCACACTATTCTGAATATCTGTGAGAAAATCACTAATTTATAAAATCAAACTCAAAGTGGTGACGAATGTCTCAATTTTTAGAAAACTGTTTGATAGTTTCAACTCTTCTAATAGTTCAAGTTTTACAAATGAGTATATTGATGCTGAGATTTCAGAAAAATACATTTGAAGAAATGACTACATAGAACATTTTATCTGTGTTTGCATTTGGTATCCTGTGTCAGACTCATGGTGACCAATGACATATTCTCCAGAAGACAGAAACATTCCTGGTGGGACTGTGCCTTGCAAAAGCACAACTTGGACTTGAGTTTCTATAGCTTTTATTCTCTTTCTTTTTTTCTTTTAACTTTCTTTTCTTTTATCTTACTTTATAAATACCATTCATTTGGACTTGTATAAAAGACCTTGATTTTTAGTGCCTTTAGAATAGGATTTTGTGTCCAAGTATTTTAATTTTATTTTGGTCCATTTATTTTCAACTGCCATTTTAATTATTTCTACTAAAACCCATTAAAATAATTTACTTGTCCCAGAAGAGAAGAATGAACATTGTATTTTATTGGGAAAAGAAATACCCAGTACCCCTCTGAGAAGCCAGACTGAATAAAGATTCATTTTACTAGAGTAGGAAATTACTGTAACACCAACTGGAATCAGACAAGAGAGGAAAATAGCAGGATCAAAGAAAATTATTACCATTGGAATTGTAGGGAGAAAAATGTAAAATTGATCCAAATAGGCCTTCAATTCTTTCTTGAAAAAAAAAAAAAAGAAAAGCTTTGGTTAGAGTGACAAAATGTAAGTAATATTCCCAGAGATTGGTATGGTGATTTTGCCTGAATACATTTTGAGAAAAATCCTTTTGAAACTAGTAAGAGATTTGAGACCAACTAAATCTTGGTTCATTTATGTTGACTTTGTTTCTCCATAAGTTTTAATTGTCCATGCATATCACCCCATGTTCTTCTAACCCCTCTTTGCATACATTTTTCCACATCTAAATTATTTGAAGTCGGGGGAAAAATTAGGGTAGGAATGAAATGTCTAGTACTAAAATAATGGTCCTATTTTGAATTATTAAAATGCTTCATGGCTCTTTGTTTCATGTCATAACAAGTAACTGGTTAGCCTCGTTGATTAGACCTGGGGTTCCCAGAGTGTGTTCCTTAGACTAGCATTGCTTGGGACCTTTAGGGACTCTATTGCAAATGAAGATTCTCTAGTCACATCCCAGACCTACTGAATCAGTCACTGAAGTGAGGCTCAACACTTTGATGAAATAAATACTACATGTGAATGGGATGCATGCTCATGTTTGAGAACTCAGTTAATAGGATTGATAGATGTGTGGGCCAGTTGTTATAGATTTATCTTGACATCATTGTCTATACTTGTTACAGACTAAATTATGTCCCTCCAAAATTCATACCTTAAAGTCAAAATCTTCAGTTCCTCAGAATTTGTCTACTGACTAATTTGTCTTACTGAGTCTTCACAGAAGTAGGTAAGGTTTAAATAAGTTCACTAGAATGATCCCTAGTCCCATGTGACTGCTACCTCACAAGAGCTGATTGAAGCGTAGACACACATGGAAGAAAGAGCATATGAAAACAAAGAAGAAAATGGCCATCTACAAGACAAGGAGACAGGCCTCAGAAGAAATCACCCCTAGCCCCAGATTTCTAGCCTCTGTAATTGTAAAAAAAAAAAAAAAAAAAAAATTGTTTTAAATCACAGAGTCTGAGGCACTTAGTTATGGCATCACTAACAAATTAATACATTTTTAACTAACCCACTTAACTATCTACAGACTCTATGCTGTTGGTCACAACAGACATCTGGTAAGAAGAGAAACTAGTGATACAGAAAATTATCTTCTTTACTAGAAAAACTTGTGATAGGTCTTTAGTGTCATTGTAAAATTACTAAAACAAGGGTTATTTTATTATTTTATGGTCTAAACTAGTGTTTCCCAATCTAAGTTAATAATAGAGGCCATGAAAGTCAATCAAAAAACCTGATGGAAAACCACCCCAGAAAAGACTTCAAGAATATAACTAAAACAGGGGAGGCAGTTATTGGCTACACATCTGGTGGGGTGGGGGCTTAGACCTCGAGCTTACCTGACACAAAAACATAAGTTCCATTAAAATTAGAAAATCTAAGGACAAAAAATAAAAAGGAGAGTATGTTTATAATCTTTGAGGCGGGAAATATTTCCAAATAAGAAATAAATCAATAATCCATAAAAGATCACTAAGTCTATTATGGTGAAAGACACCCTCAATGAAAAATAAAATAGCAACCTAGGAGAGAAGTATTTGTAACATATGTGAAAAGGGTTAATATTCTTAACATACAGAGTCAAATCAATAAGAAAAATATTAACAGATTAGTGTGGACAAAGGTCAGGAACAGGAAATTCATAGAAAAGCAATGACTTAACAAATGTAAGAATATGTTTAACTTCATTATTGCAAAGGGAAATAAAAGTAACATAAAATATGGTTTGAATATTATTTCTTTTTGCTGATTAGATTTGTGAATGTAAAAGGCTGCCTTAATACATACTAGTAATCTCAGAAATTAAGCATTTTTTTAAAAAAGAGTATGGTGATTCACATTGCCCGTTTTAGCAGTGTGTATTCATAATGCAAACGAATCTGTCTTAATCCAGTAAGTTCACAAACCACAATAATAGGATATAAAGAAATACACATTGAAACAGCATTAGGTAAAAGAGAAATAAATGGAAATAAAAGCAAGTCTCCATCAATAAGAAAAATCATTATTTAACTTGTGGCACATTCATATTACATAATACTATCTAGATATTAAAAAAGAATTTTCTGTATGTACATGGACTATCAAAACAAAAACATTGCCAAAAAAAAACAGTACATATAATATAATCTCACTTTTTAAGAAGTTAAATTATGTTAAGTGTCTACTGGTGTAGAACTGCTTTATTTAAAATGGAAAAGTTAACACTTCAACAGAGGATGAATTTCAGTTTGAGGTTTTATAAGTCAAACACTGAGAATAATTCAAGTGAAATTAAACATGAAACACTAAGGGTTTTTCAAAGTGCAAATTTAAAATACACCTCGAATCTAAGATATAATTTCCTTAGATTTCAAGAATTTTGCCTCTGCTCTATTATAAATAGATCACTAACCAAAAGCGAAATTTTCATTATATTTTAAAACCTATCTAGATTGTTAACTGAAGATATCTGCCTGCAAATTTGAGACTTTTAATAAAAACATAATGACTTCCAAATTACTTTCTCATAATTACAAATCACATCTTTATCTTATTATGTTCAGTTAATACTTCTTCAGGGCAGAAATATAGTTCTGCCAGAAATTTTGTGCAATAAATCCCTGTAAGTAGCTTAGAACAAAACATTTGTTATATATGAACTTACATCTCAAGATTGCTAAGATTTAATTTTAGCCAAGTTTCTTATTTACTTCATGTACTGCTAGGTTTGAGTTCAAAATGAAGGGATTCTTCCCTTTGAAGAAAAAAAAAAAGGAGAAATGTACTTTGATCTTGTTTCAGTGCTATTACACTACTTTGAATATTCTGAAAGTTTTACAGAGTTCAGTCTCCTGAGTTATGTCAAGACAAACATATTCTATCACAGAGAAATTAAAAGTGCAAAAGGCAAAATTACATTTACTTCATTCTCACTTATTAGCAATCATTTCAGACATAGCTGCAACTGGGCAGTGTTTGTCTTGTTGTCTGCATTATTTTAAAAAGTGAGTTTTTCCCTTACTATTCTGTGTATCTGAAATAAAAAAATTATTCATTGTAAGTAGCACATATTCAACCCTATCTTTATAGATTACAACAGCATACTTCTCAGTATTTATAAAGAGTGAACACTAAATGTTTTATTACATTATGTTCCTAAATAAAAAGGTAATTTAAAAAAATATGGTTCATGTTTAAATATCATAGGAAGGCAAGAACTAAAACATTTTTTTATTGAATGTTTAAATAATTACTGCTGTCTGTCAACTATTTTCAGTCTTCCTCCTGGTGTATCAACCCAGCTGAAGTCTTGTTTTGGCCAGAAACGTGTGAGTAAATGTGTATTTCTTTCCGGTGGACGCTCTAACAGACTGTGTATGATTCATCGTGTTCTGTTGTTTCCCCTCTAGCATAAACAGCAACATATCATGGTGGATATTCAGTCACTTGAGTTCTTTGAAGTGATTATAATGACAGGAACCCCCCTTTAGAGTGGACAGGAAGCACAGATAACCTACAAACATTTCTGAGTTTTGCATCACTAAGATTTGGGGGTCGCTTGCTATCCTAGACCTATGTAGGCTTATCCTAGACCTATATATACCTAGGCCACCAGATTTTAGAAACAATCCCATCTAAATTATGAAACTATGGTAAGACTCAGGTGAAAGAAACTTAGATGTTGCAGAGGAGTGGACAGAGAAGGAATAACAGACAGTAACACTGGAAACCAAGTCAAAACTCTTCTCATCTAATAGCAGGTAAAAATGGGCATTCAGGCTCAAAAGTTGAAAGTCTTTTACGACCATCTTCAAAATAACCACTCTGGATATAGGTTCTCCACATTTATTATAAAGTCATTTAAGTTTCAAGCCAGTCAAAGCACTAAAATTACATGGGTTATATACCAATGCAAGCAACAACACATACACATCACGATTTAATCTCTTGTGCAAACCAGCAAATATGAAGAGCACAAAATACACTTATTCACATAACAAAGAAAAACACATTTCATCTACTATTAAAACATGTCAGTAATGAGTGGACGTTCAACATTATTTACTGGGTAGCAAAGTCTTCTGATACCCAGATGAGGGAGCAAGAAAATATACATGCCCAACCTTGATATTCTGACCTAGACAGTTAATTAATTGGAGCAATGATGGTGCACAGGAAAAGCTAAAGCAGTTTTCACAAAGGGCTCACTCTGTATTTAATAAATGTTCTTTTTAGGGTTGTAAATTCAAATTATGCATAAAACTAAAGTGAATTTGTCTTTTCCTAAGTCTTAAAATGAGCATACGATACTATTATATACCACAGATTTATCCCCCCCCCATATATATGGGTATGTCTGTGTGTGTGTGTGTGTGGACATTTAGGAATTTTCCACTTTAGTTATACAAATCATTATAAGCAACTTTCCATCTCTAGGAAAAAAAAATTTCAAAGGGCATGTTTTTAATCATGTTTTTAATTGAAACCTTCAGTAAAACATTTGATGTTTTGGATACCAGGAGTCAGCATTCTCTTAGTATTTATAATCATAAAATCCCATATGCATTTTTTTGGCTTAAACCACAAAAATTTATTTCTTACAGATCCAGAGGTGGACGTCCAATATTAGGATATGGCTGGGTTCTCTTGAGAGCTCTCCTTGTGGTTGAGGGAAATCTCTCTCATGACTCTTTCTATAAGGGCACTAATTTAAACAAATTCACAGAGACTCTAAAAAAGTCTGACAAGTTTAGCTTTTGCCTAGAATAATACAATTTTTCAGAAATCATAAGCTCAAACAGTATGTGAATTTGCATGATTCCTACTTTACCTAATGCAAAGGAAAATTATTTCAGTTACCCTGAAGGTCTCATTACAAACTTTAAAACAGAGCTTACAACATTCAAATTAATGAACCTGTTGAAACTATTTGTACTATTTATTTCTGGAAATCAGAACAAATATACTTTCACTTGGAACATGAATGAAGTTATTGGTGAATGCTACCCTCTATTATGTATTATACAGCAAATTGCCAAACTATGTGTAAAATATATATCAAAAGAAACAAATTCTGAAATCAGCTCTGACCACTCTTGTGTTTGTTTGCTTTCTTTAATTATGCTTTCCTTGGAAGAAAAGCCTAAATCATACAAACACATATTCTTTTACTTATTTTTTTTCCAGTTTTGATGTCTGTATCATGTGTTTAACATCATCTCAAAATCAATTATATTGCCCTAAAATGATACTCACATGATACAAGTAATCTTTCCAGATATGCAGAGTGACTCCATTGTTACTCCCCAAAGCACTGCATCCCACATGGTCATATCACAGATCTCAGTTCAGATGCATATGGCTAGGACCACATTGTGGCAATACAGCAACAATTTTTCCATTACATTTTAAAGACTCTGGGAGAAGAGGCCTGGAGATTCTGAACGTGTTTCTTCTCAGTGCCTTATCCCAGTTGAAATACATGCAAATATTTGCTGCAGGTTTTTTATCCAAGATAACAAGGGAAGGTAGGTAGAGATCTGGCCCCTTGTGCCTCAGTTCACAGGACACCAATATTCTTAAGTAGTTATAGAAAATAAATATCTGTTTTGAAAGTTTGTCTTGGCTTAAAGTGCTCTTGAAACACATTTATGCAATGTAATAGCAATCACAAATAGCTTCTTTTTAAACATGTGTTGTATATACAAACATACACACACACATACATAATGTATATATACATATACCATAATGACCAATATGTAACTGTCATTTTAAACTAAAATGTGCAAAAACTTTGCAATTCCATGTCCAATTTGCATTAGGAAATTTTTGTCTGTAATTCAACTTGACAAGTATTAATCTAGCATATATTATGTGCTCTACATATGAGAATAAATTTGCAAGATTAATCATTTACTGGTCTTAAAATAAGAATATCATGTGCCAGCGTGTTGTGATCTGCTTTAGATTTGCAGAAAAAATATTGCCTTCAAATCTTCAATGAGGATACATTCTTAATTTCTTTTAATTTACCCAGGACAATTTGCCAAAATCCACAAAGTTAACAATGACTTCCAATGGAAATTAACAATGAAAACCAGAAATTTATGAACATAATCATTTAAGTCTAGCTGAATTAAAAGAATTACCTAGAGTCTGAAAAGAGTTTCACAGAGAAAATTAATTTTTAAATGGACCCAATTTAATGAAAGAAAGAAGTTTTTTTAGAAATACATTTCCCTACTATAAAGCAAAACTACTCCCTATTCTCTGATGGACCTAAGACATTCTGAATGGGTACTAAATTCTTTGGAATGAATTACAAAAACAAGGGGGAAAAAGTCTGATTTATTACTGGAAATTTGGGGGAGATTATTACCTTTGATTTCTGGTTAGCTATTAAAATGATGCCAAAATGCTTGGCTGATATCCAATCTTCCCCTTCAACACTGTAGCACAGGCTTTAGAAGATGCTATCTTACACATTCAATGAACCTGTTGTCAAAAGAGGATTTTCCATTGTCTGTGGTGAGTATTTTTGTGTACATACATGCATGTAAGGCAGAAAAACACTAGATGTAGATAATCTTTGAATATTATATGTTGACTGTGTTTCTTTTATTCTCTGAAACAGAAATAATGGCACACAGCAAAGCACCTTTTGCCCATGTTCTTTGCTCACATCATTGGGGTATAGGTTGTTTGCATTATTCATGGTAGAGCTTTTTAGGAACTGCTGTCATGCAAGTTGCCTATATCTGTGCTAAGTTAAAGCCTCTGTATCTCTAAATATGAACATGTATCAACGTACTAAATTTTTCAAAGGAAACAATTATTTAAAAATTTTAAATCTATACTTGCCAAAAAGCCTTCAAACAATTGACCTTCATAATAATAGATGAAAGTAATCATATTTGTCAAATATGATATGAATGGGCCCATTATAAATAAGCTCACGAGACCAGACAACCTATGAGCCAGAACTGACCTATACAGTAGGTTTTTGTTATAAGCCACAGTTGAATCCCAGGTGCCATGGTCATGCATATATTGATTGAGGCTACATAATGACTACTAAAACAGACCAGACAAAAATACAGGGGCCTTGTAGTTCAATGAGCTTTGTCTATGAAGAATAGTTACAAACAGTGATCCTAAAATAGCCAATCCACTGTGCAGGTAGTGTTAAGGTGTTCCCTAGTAAATAGGCCAAGTAAAAATACATTAGGCCTCAACACATTCATTTATTATAAAAGCATCAATCACACAGATAAGCTCATTTTTTTTCTATTTGACTCCCATAAGCATTATTTCATTCTAACTCCAGTTGACAAAAACAAGTGAAAATATGCAATCATGTACTACTTTGACAAATTTCAAAAGCTGAATCCAAAGAAAGTTATCACCAACTACCTGCTGAGGTCTGAACTTTCCAGTTAGGCTATGTATATTTATCTAATTAACTGATATATTGCCAAAAATTTTCTTAATCACGTTCTAGTCCTACACTGACTTACTGTCCTACTAAACTCGGTGCTTGCTGATTTTTTTCTGCAACGGGTGACTCAGAAATAGCAGCAACCTTTAAGGAATTTTTAATAGAGCTAAGCTCCCAAATATGTAAGCTGATGACATGCACTCCACAGCAGCGTCTGGCAAGCTTGAAGAGATTCTTAAGGACAGCCTTCCGGAGAAGAATATATACCCAGGGATCTAAGATTTGATTCCATGTTGCCATTCGGAGAGCAAAGAGCGTTGTTTCACAGGTCTCCTGAGAATTATTTCCATTTATGCCAATGTTGGCCATTGTTACCTAGAATACAAGAAAAACAGAGAAATCGATTGATTGCAGGCATTTTTTTCAGTCCTGTTATTTTTAACTTAACTAGCTGTGCTACATGACCTTCATTCCACTTCCATAAAGTGATGTTATGCTGCAAAATACGGACAAAAATAAATAATAGAATCACTGATACAGACATTTGAATCCTTTGAATTCAAATTGAATTCAAATTGACATTAGAACTACAAAACAGTAATTTCTAAAGTAAGTCAGATGTGCATGACTAGAATGACTCAGGGAGAACAGATGTTGACATCAGAAACCACCCTTCTTAGACTTCTGCAGATAATAATATCAAAGCCAGCACACATTTTGCATTTCAATAAAAACTAAATTATATTTAAGTACATAAATCATAGATAAGTTAACAGATTTTTTAAAAATGCACGCAGAACATTTGATATTAGTTTGTACATAGTATATAATATTATTCTGTAATGCTACTTTTAGAGTTTTCAGCTTGGTAACTACAATGATAATAGCATCTTTTCTTTTCTGAATCTCTCATCCCTACCATAACTAGGCTAAAACATTCTCAAAAGTAAACAATGGAATTTTCTAAGAACTTTGTAGAAATGAGCTTATCTCTATACTACTATATTGTGACTTAATCATAACAATTCATATTTTGGTCTCTTATGTCCATTTCCTGATTACTGTGATTATAAAGAGAGCATTTTGTAGAAACGGTTCTATAAATGGTCCCAGCTACTATTAGAATGAAACAAATCACTGAGTCCAGCTTTGACAGCCAAACAGTTGCAGAACAAACAAATAAGAGGACTTCAAAAACAACTCAGCTATAAAAAATAATAAAAAAAATAAACAGGAGATAAAACTGAAATTAAATGATACTGGGTCATCATGCCACAAAGACTCAAACATGATATCAAAAAAAACCTAAAAATCCCAAATGAAAAGAAAATCAAGACCAATGTCAAAAAGAAGCATCTTTATTTGCAAAGCTGAGATCAATGCTTAAAGAATAAATATCACTTATCAAAACTTCCATGGCCTGTATGACATAGTGCAAACTCTTTAGCTGATGCTGTGATGGTACATCTGTAAGTTTACCTCTATAATCTTATCTCCCCTGCAAATATCCTATGTTCCAGCCACTGGCCAATATCTCGCTTTCAGAGATGTACCATGTTCTTTGAACAATGGCTTATGTAACACCCTTTATTTTGAACTCCTATCCCCCTTTCTCTGCTAAACTTTCTCTGACAAACTCCTGTCTCTAAACCCCATATAAAACTCATGCAATTTTCCCAATCTTCACCAATATGAATGAGCAGTTGCTCCCTCCTCTGTACTCCCACTGTAATTTGTCCAGTTATACACTTTAAAACAATGCATAATAATTATGCATTTGCCTGTATATCTATGATCATCTTTTGTTTTTCTTCATATTTCTAATATTCAGTACAAGGCTGATACCTAAAATGTACCCAGTAAATACTGGTCAAAATTACTTATGTTATTTTTTATTCTTTGCATTTATTTTTGAAGCATAATGACTCATCATCAGAGAAACCTCTGACCATCTGTCACAAGGGTCTAATATTTTGAAGCATTAAGTGTTTCTAAAAGTTTTAATGTATTACTGAAGGATTCCAGTGTGGTTTGTTGGCACTTAAAAGAAGCAAGATATTGCTGTCCATGCAGATCACTTGGGCAATAGTCTTTTCCCGGGAAATAATGCATCAAAATGCAGACCTAAATATTCAGTAGCTAAATAAAATTAAAAGAGTATTTTCTGCACAACAGTACCTGGGTCAAATATAGACTCTCCTATTATTGTTGTATCATTGTTCCCTTAAATTATGCCTTAGGATTTTAAAAGTATACCTACCTATATGGGATCAATTACTCTAAGAAGAAAATAACACCAAGACTTGACTGGCATTTGGACTCAAATATTTTCACTTTATATTGTTTTGTTCACTCAACAAATACTTATTGATTATCTGCTATGTGCCAGACAGTGTGCAAGGAATTGAGGATAAAAATGGTAAATAAAGCAGAAACTGTAGAATTTATAATCTGTTTGCTACAATTGGGTGGGGAGAGTATAAGGATGAATGAATAAATATTTCTCTTGACTCACAAGTATTAATGTATGCATTTTCTATTAATGAATAGGTATGTCCCTGGGTATCTACTCTGTGTATATGGGAGCAAATATACTCAGAACAATTGTGTGGAACAGTTGACGTTGCTTTTGAGATGCGCAAATTTAAAGCATCTCAGTTATATGGCATGCACTTCTCTGATTTTTCCTTTCTTCTCTGAAAATACTCCTATGTTCACCAACTATGAAAAGACACTGAATTTCTGAAGGAAACCAGAGCCTAGTCTTTTTTCCAGAATACCAGCACAGTGCCCAAGCACTCATAATCACTCCGTCCCTCCTTGACTACCAGCCCCAGTCATGAAGAAGGGTTGCCTTGGGAGAAGGAATTATTGTTTAGCTACCCACAAAGCTGTAGGTGAAATATTTCTGTAAAATAGATGTCATTAGTATTTTATTTATAATAGCATCATTGGTAATTCTGGATAACCTAAGTCTGAAAAAAACAGATAAACTATGATAATTTTACATTATGAAAATTTATGTAGGTACTTCTGTTTGTGATTCAGTTTTAACTTTTAAAATATTTTTAATATTTTATTTTAATTTAGTTGGACACAATATCTTTATTTTATTTTTATGTGGTGCTGAGGATCAAACCCAGAGCCCCACACATGCTAGGCGAGTGCTCACTGCTGAGCCACAACCCCAGCCCCTCAGCTTTAACTTTTTTAAAAAGAAAATCACCCACTTGCATTAATTGTGTCATCTCAATTTTGAAAAAAAAACAACTGTTGTTTTTTACATGGGGAATAGATTGGAGTATCTACATTAATGTTTTCATTGGTTAACCCTAGGCAGTAGAAACACAGAGGATTTTTATTTTCTCCTTTGGTTTGTGTTTAGTTTACTAATATTTTGGATAGACCATACATTGTTTTTACAAGTTGTGCTTTTTTCCCTCCAAGTAATTTTTGGAAATACACTATTTTACCAGAAATTGTATGGATTATATATGCATATTCATGCACATATGAGTGATGTGGTACTGAAGGCGCCAAAGAATCGCCTGGAAAATGTAACTCTGGTAAAACTGGCGGGAGAGATGTGAGAGGTGAGGTCAGGCTGAGGAATGTCTGTACGCTGGGCCAACATGGTCATTTTCCCTGGACCTGGATGACAGTTACTTCACATGCCTGGGAAGCATTCTTCTCTGACTGGCCCACCCAATCTTGCATTCCAGACAGTGTATCCAGACTCTCATCAACACTTAGCCTTTCATCTAGTTCCCAAGAGAACTAGAAGACATAGAACTAGAGGAATATATATTATTTTTTAAAATATCTTCTATGGATTTTGGAAAGTTACAATTATTTATCTTTATCAGTGATTACAATTCTAACTGACAAAATGGACAGGACCAAGTGTTTGCATAGTCTATAAGAAAACAATTAATTCATCTGATACCTCTAACACACTCAATACTAAGACAAGAGAGAAACAATGAAGTGAAAAATGTATAGGAAGGAGAGTTTAGGTGCATTGTCAAATTTCAAGGAATAAAACATAATAAAATCAAATATCCATCTACTTGGGCCACATAATACAATTATAATCATCTGTTAAGTTCAAAATTAATCAATCGGACAGACCACTTTACAGAGCCCATGTAAACTAAAATTTTACTCTGGAAGCTATTTCACATCTGGGTCTGTGGACTAGATTCAGGAAAGCAATGGTAAATTCAATAATGGTGCTTCTGTTCCTTTGAGTATTCATAAAAGTATATCAATCTAGAAGCAGGTAGTTTTTGAGTGTCTGCTATGTCCAGATCTTTTGCAAGATACTAGTGATGTAGAGACTAATACTTAGATAAGTTCTACCTAACAAATTATATATTTTGCTAGTTATATAGTTTTTATTTGTTTTACCTAACACTAAAATATAATCTTGTTAAAAGCATGCCTTTTAGACTGACCAACTCTTTGCTGATTCCTAGCATCTGGCATACAGTAGGGCAGTCAATATCTACTAAATGAATTAAATGAATGAAGTCTCTGAGAAGACACCAACAAGAAAGCAGCAGCTACAAAAGCCTTCAAAAACAACAACAAAATAAACAAACAAAAAACCCACTACTCTTATGAGTTCCATATACCAACTTTAACCATGCCTAAATTACATGAATTTCTACATTGCTGATTACAGAAGTGTTTTAGCTTTTTGAACGCTGTGACTTAAAGACCCAACCAGCACACTTGTAGAGGAGGAATAGTTTTTTTTGAGGGCTCACAATTTCAGAAGTCTTAATTCATAGGAGGCTGGCTCCATTCCTTGAGGACTGAGGTGAAGCTGAACCTCATGGCAGGACAGTATGCAGAGGGAAGCAGCTCACATCAGGAAGCAGAGAGAGAATGAGACTCCAGCTTCAGATACAAAATATCTACCCCATAGCCAAGCCCCACGTTAACCACTTCCTCCAGTCACACCCCACCTGCCTCTAGTTACCACTCAGTTAATCCAATCGGGATTAATTCACCGATTGGGCTAAGACTCTCATAATTCAATCATCTCTCCTATGGAACTTCTTGCATTGTCTCACATGTGAGCTTTTGGAGGACACTTCATATCCAAACCATAACAAGAAGATATAATATTTTAGTCCCTTCCCACTTATTGAATATCCATTATATTAAGACAATAGTTTGCAAATAGTGAATGATTCAGTAATAAATCAGAGAGAAATATTTCAAGAGGAAAAAAAGGACAAAGTTATATTTCTTGTGTCAAAAATCTAGAATAGCTGTGAAATTTTGTCCATCCCCAAAGTACACATCAGTACTGAAAAATTCACACATTTATAAAAATTCATTTTTTCTGCTTGACTTATAGAGAATTAAATGATGGTTCAAATAATAGTACATTTCCATCTAAAGCCTTTAAGAGTTGCTAAGAAATGGGAAAACAGGACACATTGTAGTGAAACTACTCCCCTTGCAATGAGATAATCCAAAATCATAGCACTTTATGATACCTTCCCTCCTTCACATCAGTTGAGGAAATTATGTGTAGACTGAACAGCAGGAAAAATTTTACCCAAGTGCATCTTCAAGGAAGAGGAAAAAGGTGAAGAAAAATTTATATAAGTACTTTATATATTTTATCCCATTTCATCCTCACAAAATCCCCAGGAGTTGTTACTATTTCTCTGATATGGTCCATAAAAAAACAAATTGCAAAGCTGGAAATTTGAACAAATTTACACTGCTAGAAAATGGCAGAGGTAAAATTCAAACCCAAGTCCGTCTGGCTTCAAAGCCTCTTATCTTCTGCTACATCATTCCCATTAATGAGACCAGCGGTAACATGTTATATTTAATGAACAAGAAATGATTAAAAAAAATAACAACTAATATTAACTGACCTATGTTGCATAGTGCTTACTATATTTAGATGTATTCCCTCATTTAATCCTGCTACTAACTATGAGAGAAGTAATATCCCTACTTGAAGCTATTTCAGCCAATACATGAAGAGGTTAACTCATGAAGGTCATCCGACTGAAATGTGGTAGAGTCAGGATTTAAATAGTGGAAGTGGGTGGATATAGATTCATGTATTGGCCTCCTTGGCACTAGCAGATCTCATTTTGAACTCTACATTTCTATTTCTTTCTATGTCTAGTTGTATTTATAGATGATTCTATCATTATCTTACTCAGTGTTTCCATTAATACACATTCACTAGTATCTTTTTCAATCAAGAATCAATTCTAATAAATATTTTGTTCCAGATCTCTTGTTGCCATAACAACAGACATAATTGACAAGTAAATCAGATGAGTTGAGTACCATATAACTGAGGTGTCAGTCAGAAGCATAGATGCCCAAACGATGAAAGGGCAGATAAAGAGCTAGCTGTCCTAAAATGAAAAGGTAATTTTTAAAAATATGAACTAACAGGTTTAAATTGATAAAATACAACAACATTCTGCATCTTTTTTTCTTCTTCTTCATATTTACTCCATGATGAATGGCATGATTTTCACTTTAGTAGTCTCCTGCCTTTCATCCTTTAGACTGGTCTTTAGATGTCTATTTGGATCTAAATAGATTGTTTTTTTAATTATTTTTAATCCAAATTTATGCAGTATTCTAATTTATCCTTATTTCATCATTTCTCTTCTTTAGTAATGATGAATTTTTTTTAAATCAACAAGAAAAAGTTTAAGTCCACAAGAAGAAAACATGTACATGAAAATATTTATGTTTGTAGGTATAACCTGACTTGTTAAAAAAGGAATTTGAGGCATTTTATTTTATGATTTTAATAATGTTATAAATTCTGTCTCTTTTTAGCTATGATTGTCTTAATTAAACCTACAGTTATAATAAAACAATATTGTTTATATTCTAAATATTGGCAATGATAGATGCCTTCCTTTTAATCAAGAAATGTTTGTCTAAAATATCAAAACCAAAATAATTATTAGCATCTCACCTGTGAATTGAAGAGAAAACAATTAATTGGAAGTCATAGTATCGAAAGTGCATGGTTTCAGGAGCAAAAGACTACTTTATGTGACTATTTGCAACATTCTCTTTATAGTAAAAGTAGATTAAACCAGTAAGCATTTCAGTAAGCCTTCTATCCTGAAACACATGTTTTTTCAAAGAGAAATTTCCAACTGGCCCAGTTGGTTTATTATTACAATAGTTTGGAAAGATTTCCCAAAGCATTTTCTAAGCTCTACTACAATAATTCATTATTTAATGGGAACTTTTAATGAAATGGGAGTTCCTTTAAAAATAAAAGATATCCATAAATTTTATAGAAAATCATCCTTTTAAAAAAAGCCAACCTAAACCTGCTCAGTGGCACAGCAGATGGAATCCAAGCAATGGGGAGGCAAGGCAGGAGGATCACCTGAGCTCAGGAATTCAAGACTAGTCTGGGTATTACAGTAAGCCTCTACCTCAGGGCAAAAAAAAAAAAAAAAAAGAGAAAGAAAGAAAGAAAACAGGTAACCTAAGGCTACAGACCAAATGCAAAGGATTCCAGAAATTTAATGGCTGAGTCATAGTTCTTTATAGATGAATAAGATAAAAGAATGTGGCGCTAGGAAGGGCTGGGCCAGGATTATATCCAATGCCTATTTAAAGGATGATACAGGTATTGTTCAAAGTGAAAATAATATGAATTTCTGGTCAATTAAAAAAATAGCCCATACTAATTATTTAGGCAATTAATTACAAATAATTCCATTTTATCATGGTATTTAAGTCAATCTGTTTGGTCACAAGATAAAACAATCTGAGTTTTGTTTTCATTTGTAAGTTTTTATTTTTGCATTTGTTTTTTATTTTTCAGATTAATTTTTTTCTGGAGCTATAAGTAACATTTTAAACTTTTACTCAGGCTACCTAAGTAGCAAACTGAAATTCATCTTCCTTAGTTATAAATTAATATATATCCTACTTCTCTCTAGAATAACAACCTACATACTTAAATCCTTGATCAGATTGTCCCTCTCCCATGTAATTTTCGGCATTTTGAAGACACATCCTATCTCATGGCCAACTCCAAATCCACTTCCTATTTGAAACAATTTATTGCAATAACTAAAGACCTCATGATTCTCCTCTCATTGCCTTATTATTATTCATTCTTCAGCTGTTTGAGATTCATATCCTATGGTTTCATTATATCATTAACTCCATCAAGAAAAAAAGATTTTGTCTTGTGGATACTGGAAACAAAGTGCACATACTCTATATTTGATTTATAATTGGCACTGTATAAATACCAAAAAAAAAAAGAAAGAAAAAAAATGCCAAAGGAACAAATGAATGAATGGGAAGACATTTTAGGTCTATGGAAGCCACAAATCATGACTCTGTTTTATTTTGTTTTGTTTTGTTTTGTTCTTGGCCAAATCACTTATTTATTTTTGTGTTTTGTTTCATTTTTCCAAATCACTTTAATTTACAACTTTTATTTTTTTTTCATTTTTTTTTTATTGTTGGTCGTTCAAAACATTACACAGTTCTTAATACATCATCTTTCACAGTTTGATTCAAGTGGGTTATGAACTCCCAACTTTACCCCGTATACAGATTGCTGTTTCACATCAGTTACCCTTCCATTGATTGACATATTGCCTTTCTAGTGTCTGATGTATTCTGCTGTCTGTCCTATTCTCTACTATCCCCCCTCCCCTCCCCTCCCCTCCCCTTTTCTCATCCCTGTTTAATGTAAATCTTCTTCTCAAGCTCTTCGTCCTTACCCTGTCCTTGTTTACTCCCCTTATATCAAAGGGGTCATTTGGTATTTGTTTTTTAATGATTGACTAGCTTCACTTAGCATAATCTGCTCTAATGCCATCCATTTCCCTCCAAATTCTATGATTTTGTCGTTCCTTAATGCAGAGTAATACTCCATTGTGTATAAATGCCACATTTTTTTTATCCATTCATCTATTGAAGGGCATCTAGGCTGATTCCATAATCTTGCTATGTACTCTATGAAGTTCGTAATTTCTTAAAATTCTCACCTTGCTCTTTAAAGAGTTGAATCTACACTTTCAGTCTTCATTATCAGGAGAGATACCTAATTCCTCATCTGTCCACTGGGAAGGATCGGGACATATAAAATGACCTGGTGCAGTCCACTGCCTCCACCTGCCCCTGCACAGCGGCAGTGTCAGAGCCATGCTCCCTGCGTCCTGACAGCTGTTCCAGCCACCCGTCCTGCTTGCATCCCCATCTATGACTTTTGACACTGTTCTGGGCATGTAGTGGGTATCTAGACATTATTTGGCATAAACCTCTGAAACACACAAAACTGTTCCACCTTGATTCAATGGTTCATCATTATTACAAAAAAAATAGTAACCAACATTCACCAAGTTCCTGATGTTATCATGTTAAAATACAAGAAGAGATAAATCTAAGGAATTATAGGATTTTTTTTTCCTAAGTGGTCTTTTTTCCCCTTTTTTAAAATAACAGGCTATGTTATAGAAATGGTAAGTTGGCACCTTAAAAACTTAGCATAAGCATGTCACTTTTTAGTATGATTTTATGGATACAATCACAGTGACATTTTTATATCTCAATAATCATTACTTCACTGAGAACTCAGGAAGGCTGTCACTTACTAATGTATTTGCATAATGATGATAATAAAAAATTACAGTAAATATTTTTGTTAGCTGAAGTTATACTTAAGACAAAGAAGTCATCAATCATTGTCTAAAAAAATCAATTTTACTACTATGTGAAACTTGCTGTATTAAGGCCATGTAAGCTTTTAAATGAAGCTCCCATGACTTTTTAAAAACTACGAGTCCAATTTTTAAATAAATAGGAATTTCACAAAACACTATACAGTTATTAGATTGGTGTTCTCTCTGGATAATAAATATTGTATGCCAAATTTCTGTCTAACCATCTTTTATGAAGCATTTTGTCTTACCTAAAATTTCATAGTTCCTAACATGGATTAGATCTCCTGCTGCCTTGCCTGAAGTCTGTGATTTGTGGAAAAGTATGGTTAGTCCAAAGGTATCATACATATTTTTTACATTCTCCTTTCCCCCAAAAACCTACGTCTCCAACTTAGATTTTTGATTTCTGACCACTTTCCCAGGAAATTTGAATTAGACCATTTCTTCTCATTGTTTCATTGTCTTCAGATGCTGACTACCTGGGACTCATTCTCTAAAGATATTTTTCTATAATTTATAAAAAGTTTTTTAAGAAATAAGTAACATTTCCAGGGGAAAGGGAAGAGGATGTGCAAATTAATTTAATCTTTCTGTAAGGCAGTTTAACAAAATACATCACACGGTTTAAAGGTTAATTCCCCTTGAGCTATCAATTCCATGTTTATTTACAGATTAAATAGTGTGCAAAACTTCAAAGGATGTTTATTTTAGTGTTGTTTACAAAATGAGAAATAGAAGCAACTTCCAACTATCAGAAATTTGTAAAAACAGTGATGCATGCCAATGATCCCAGCAGCTTGGGAGGGTGAGGCAGAAGGATCATGAGTTCAAAGCCAGCCTCTGCAAAAGCAAAGTGCTAAGCAACTCAGTGAGCCCCGGTCTCTAAATAAAATACAAAATAGGGCTGGGGATGTGGCTCAGTGATCTAGTGCTCCTGAGTTCAATCCATACTCCCCCCCAAAAATAAAGTATACCTATCTACATAATAGAATAGTACGTAGCCATTAACATGTCAAGATGATTAAGATAAAAATTTTACAATGTAGTTAAGACAACAAAGATTACAAGACAAAGATATTTTAGTAATTATTATAATAGCTAAAATGTATTTCATAATTACTACCTATTTTCTGCAACTAAGTACCACTAATATTCCCATTTTAATGATAAGGAAAAAGAGACAAAAGGAAGATAATTAACTTGCCCAAGGTCGATGAGTTAGCAACGATAATCTGTCTCCCAATGTCAAAACAGTTCTTCTAATAAATGTCTATGTGTGTGTTAACTTTCAATCATTGTGACAATATACCTGAAATAGTCAAGTTATAAGAAAGAAAGGTTTATTTTGGTTCATGGTTGCAGAGGTTTCAGTCCAGGGACATTGGCCCATAACTCTTGGACCTCTGATGGCACTGCACATCATGGAAGTGCACAGAAGGGGAAACTGCTCACCTAGTGACAGCCGGGAAGCAAAGAGAGGGGGGCTGGGTCCCCACATCCCCTTCCAGCTTCCTGACCTATCTTCCTTCCACTAATTCCACCTGTCAAAGGTTCCAGCACCTCCCAATAGCACCACTCCCTGGTGACCAAGCTGCAACACATGGGCCTTTAGGGGGCATTAAAATTCCGACCATAGCATATACTTTGAGAAAAGTGTAATAGAATATAGAGAAAAAACAAACAGTACTTAATAGAGGTTGGGAATGCACTTGTAGTAGAGAGAATTTCCAAAATATCCCAACCTAATCCTCTGAACCTGTGAATAGGATAAGACTCCCACGATTGTTAGGTACCTGGCACAGTAGAGAGTGACATTATCAAGGTGGGCTAAGTCTAATCATGTGAGCACAATTAAAAGCAGAGAACTTTCTCCAGCTGGTCACACAAGACCAGAGAGATTCCTGGTATGACAAGGACTCAGTGCATACTTTCTGGTTGATCCACAGAGGAGCCACGTGGGAAGGAATGCAGACTGCCCCGGGAGCAGACTGTAGCCCCCAGCTGACCGCAAGTCAGGAAATGGGGACCTCAGACTCACAGCCACAAGATAAGGCACTGGGTTTTGCCAAAGGCCTGAATGAGCTTTCAAAAGGATTTCCCCCCCAAGACCTTAATGTAATGTAAGAGCCCAATTCAGCTCTTACCTTAATTGTGAGGCCCTTGTCCATCCAGACAGCTGGCCTACAGAACTGTGAGAGAACAAACAGGGTGCTGCTTCGTGCTGCTGAATTTGTGGAAATTTGTTGCAAAGCAGTTAAGTATCAATATAGTACTTATGAGGGGCTTAAAATGAGGGAACTTAGTGAAATTATATATCAAAAATCTACAACAGTCGTTGCACTTAATAGATGAATTTAAAAACCTGGAACATGACAAGTATGCCACAACTACTACCACTACTTAACAAAGTGCTATAGTTTTCTGCCAATGCTATAGAGGAAAAAAGATGAGACATAAAAATTAGGGAAAAAAAGAACTTGAGTTACTTAGAAAAATGATGAGCCATTAAATATTTACAATCAATGAAAGTTTGGCAAGTTGCTGAATAGTCTGACTATAATAGCCAGCTTTATGCCACTACGATAAAATACCTGAGGAAGCGACTTTATTAAAAGGAAAGGTTTATATAGTTCACAGATTTGAAGAGTGAAAATCCAAACAGCATAGTGCAGACTTAGCAGCCACCCCTTCTCTCATTACCTCAGACCCATGGTAGCTGGCAATAGCAACTGCACATGTGGGAGCAAACAAGTGATTACATCTCCAACCAGAAGCACAGAGAGAGGGTGGGGCCAAAACCAGACTTTTATAATAATCCTCTTAAGGAAGCCAAGGAGTCCTAAGAGAACTACCTTCCAAGGGGTTACCCCCAATGACCTAAGACTCCTATTAACTTCCCATCAAAAGGTCCCATCACCTCCCAACAGCACCATCTTGAAAATCCAGCTTCCAAAGGATTAGAGGGCACTCAACATCAAAACCACGATATCCAATTTAAAAAATTAAAAACACTTCTCTATGTCCAAAATGCCAACAATATACCACTTTATAGAGATATTTATATTCCTCTATAGGAATATTTGTATATCTATAGGATATATATCTATAGAATCTATATCTATCTATCTATATATATATCTTTATGTATATATAAGATATTTAATTTTCCTCTGTAGCATAAAGAATATACAATTATACATAGATATTTATCTATGTATATTGTCACCTATATAACAATAGAATATAAAAATACCTTTCAAAATATCATACACAAGTGGCTGGGGTTGTGGCTCAAAGGTAGAGCAGTCACCTTGCACATGCAAGGCCCTGGGTTCAATCCTCAACACCACATAAAAATAAATAAATAAAAAAGCAAAGGTATTGTATCCAAGTACAACTAAAAAACAAAAATTAAGAAACATATATATCATATAAAAATTTTCTAGAAGTTTATTTAATCAAGAAATTAACATAATACTTAAAATTTTTAAAGAAATTAGATTTTAACTTATGTATTTTTCAAATTTTACATGGTGGGCATATATTAAAATAATATATCATATCCATGGTCATATTTCAATAATATGGAACATTGGCACCAATCAATCAGAATGGCACAGGCAGGCCATCAGTTTGGTCAAACAGAGATATACAAGAGGCTTGAATCTCATAGTTGTAAGTTGATTATTATATTTCTCTCCTTGAGATAGCTCAGAAGGACAAACATTAGCCTTCCATTTTCTCCATGGATGGTGTCTCTCAAAGAATTATTTCTCCTACACTCAGGGAAGAGAAGAGCACAGTTACATCATGAAGGTATGACGACTCACTTAAGAGATTGCAGACAGAAAAGACAGCTGGCATAGAAGGGAGACGACGGTGCCTACAAAGCTGGAGAATGGAAATAAAGAGAGGGCGACTAGACAACATGGACAGAACCTGAACAGTAGGATGGCCATCCTACCCTGCCTGCCTGAGGGCACAGGGTAAAAAGTGTACCTCAGATTGCTTCTACCTGTATAAACTCAGATTTGACCAAAGAAAGTGAATGCTGGAAGACCTTGTCACTGCCTGCCTTCAAAGTATGGAAAGACAGGGCTAAATATCCCTCATGGAACTTGATGCTCACACCCCAAGAGTTAAGGAAAAGATAACAATGATAGCACATCAGAGTGGTACATAAATAAACATGAGCAAAGCTTAACACAACACATTTTTATTTTATGAACACATTCAAGATAGGCAATGTAGATACATCCAATGTAGATACATCTGTACATCCTTTATGATCAATTAATTCCAAATTGAAGGCAATCATCACCAAATTTCACTAACCATTCACTAATATCAGTAGGAAAGGTCTAAGTAATCCCTGCAATAGGTCTGAAATGACCACCAAAAACTGTCAGGAGCTTGTCAGCAAATGCCCCAAAATTTCTTGCTTGCATGATTGCAAAACTACAGCTCCAATTCCAATACTTTCCAGTATATTAATTCTGTTATTTTTTTCCATAAAACTATCAAGTTTTATGGTATTATTTGCAATACCAGAAAGCCAAGCCCTTCCTCTGTACTAACATGGAAGAATTGCATTCTTGAGAGGTCTTGAATAATACCACAAAAATGATCTCACCTAAAAGAATAGGATTTCCCAGAAATAACAAGAAAAGTGAGGTTTTACATTCAGGTAAATTATTTAATAAGAAAGGGTTGAACTAACTTTTAAATTTCTCTGGTTGAGTTAACCAGTGACAGCTATGAGATTCAAAACCCCTCTAACCGTGAACTGAAAAAATTCAGAATTGCAAAAGGTAATGATGGTGTCTGTTTGGCTTCTTAGAGAAGAACTGACCTTATTAAACACAGTCATATTAAGAAGCACATCATGAAAAGAAAGGAGGTGGCATAAACCTGTTCTGGTATTTACTACAAGTTTATGGAAAAGAAATAAGTGTGAGGAAAAGATGAAGTAATTGAACACAAGGAAGAAAAGAAAAAAAGGCTTACAAGTCAATAATTGAATCAAAAGACAAGAATTGCATTTCTGAAGAGAATCCAGTGTCATAATTGGTAGGTAAGAACTCACTCCACTAAACTCAAAGACCACCAGAGACCACAATGAACCCAGATTCACAGCTTTGGTCAAGAACTTGGCATAGACCACATAAGATGAAGTTTCACAGCAAAGATGCCCCTTTGGAAGATCATGGGCACTTATTCACAGACTCTTTTGTAACAGAGCTAGTTCTGTCCATACCTCACCAGATAAATTACAAATTCCATTGAGGCTAGGATCCATTTTAGTCATATTAATATATCTAAGTATCATATATGCAAATTCACATCACAGCTATTCAATGCATATTTTTAAGTTAAAACTGAGTTTAATTACAGGGACGAATGGAATCATGGTAAGAACAATAATAATCATCTACAGCACCTTCTATTGGATCCTTCCACATCTTTTGTGAAAACTCATGTTACCTGATTATATGTTATATGTTAATGTCATCATCAGTTATTACATATACTTTACAAAAGTTAAGAGTAAAGTTCACATAGATCTTTAATAATTTGCCCAAAGATGTGGTTTGTATGTTCAGGCTCAGGAGGTGAGAAATTTTTGCATAATACAATAGAAACTCCCCTAATTAGAAGCAGTGGTTAAAGTACAGACTAAAGACATTGGCCTTCTACTCTCATAGAGATATTTTAGTATACTCATCTTGTGGAGTCACCACTGATGAAGACGTTCAGCGACATGAACAACATAAATCGGACATCTTTGCATATACTAGATGCTGCATAAATATTTGGTAGGTGAATGCAGAACCAAAGTTTTCCAAGTCAAGGAAGGAATACTGATTCTCTCTTCCTAGTAACAGAAGCTAGAGAATAGTTAAGTACCTTGCTCAGAAAGCACAACTTCCTCTCAAATAAGAATTTTCTGAGATTAATTGTGGTAGAACCATCTTT
The DNA here is from genome assembly GCF_052094955.1 of Ictidomys tridecemlineatus. NCBI lineage: Eukaryota > Metazoa > Chordata > Mammalia > Rodentia > Sciuridae > Ictidomys > Ictidomys tridecemlineatus. Next base: position 62,355,238 of record NC_135487.1, on the reverse strand, counting down.
CTTAATCTTGGTGGAAAGATGCACTTCTCCCTGGGACTTAAATTGTAAAATATTTTAAGGAAGGTATTGTAGAAAAGTTCTGCAAAATAAATAATGTGCCTTATTCATGGTTTACACAGTTTAAGTGGCAGAACTGTGGCATTACAATCTAAAGTGAAAACCCAGAGGGCTTTGTTTGTTTGTTGTTGTTATTGTTTCTGGTGCCAGGGATCCAACCAGGGCTTCACACATGCTAGACAAGGGCTCTACCACTGAGTTGTATATGACCCCCTGACCCTGACACTCACAATGTTTTTCATTCCACAGTCCAGCTTTGACCAAATCCCATACAAGGGTTATCTAACCTCCCAGTTCATGGTCCATCTAAAGCTGATTTCTCTAAGGTCAAAAAACAGAGTACTGTCCAAAACTAAAACACAGAGTCACCTAATTTTTTGTGTACTGAGGCTATACAAAATCAAAATAACAATAATAAAGAGTAATAAAGCCAAATTGCTTCTTCTCAAACAAAAGAAAAATACAAATCAATAACTACATACTCTCAAGTGAATGTTCATAAACATGACCTTTTCTAACCAAAAGAGAAGCTACGCAGAGATTATGAACTAAGTAAAATAATATGTTTCCTTTCATATTTTGCCACAAAGTCTAATTGTATTTTAAGCCTTAAGGGAAATTATTTTGAAAATGTTCCCTTTTTATTCACAAGCTGATCTTTATTTAATAGTGATGTGTTACTTGCCTTACTTCCCAATAGAAGTGCTAGAAAAGTAATTTCTTTATTACTCATGCATTAAATGAAATTTCCAGCAAAACCTTTCTGCCCTATCCGCTTTGTTATAATTCACTCTCTACTCAATAAAGTGATATTTTAAAATATGAGTCAGATCATATCCATCCTCATTAAGAAACTCTCCAAAGGCTTCCAACAAAATTTTAATCCAAATTCACCATCGCTTGCAAGGTCCTGCACAGTGTGACCCCTACCTTCCTCTGTATCTTCAAATCCTCCCACCACCTTCACCTGTGCTCTCCCTGTTCCAGTTAATGAGCTTTGCTTTGTCCCTTGTTACAAAAAGTTCACTCCTCCCCTTGGGTTTTTGTGCTGGCTCTTCCCTCTGCCCAACCACCTTGCTGCAATATTGTCCCATGGCTGGCTTTTTTTTTTTTTTTTTTTTTGGACAACACAGAGGTAAGCTCATCATGAGACTGTCCCTGAACATCCAGTCTGAAAGAGCCCCATCCCCACCCTCAATAACAACACTTACAGCTCTTCAAAATCCTGTGATTATATTCAGTTACTTATTATCTATCCTCTCCAAACTGCCCCTAGCCCTCTACAACTCCCATCTGCAGAAGAATGTAACCCCTATGAGAGACAGGATATTGCCATCTTGTGAAGCACCACAATCCCAGCACCTAGAACACTGTCTGACACATGGAAGACACTAAGAAATTTTTTATTGAACAAATAAATGGCTATTTCTAAACATGTTACGTTTATGTGTATGTTTTAGTTATTTTCTAAATTCAGTTCTCACTATGGTCTTATCTTTGGCTCTCTTTTATAAAAATCAAGGACTTTGATATCTTCCAGCCACAAATATGCCTGGGTACAATTGCAAACTGTCGTGTTCTGATAGCAAGAACATCAGATTTTGCAAGACACTTGGGATAATAAAAAAGCTGCTCAGTAAGAAAAGTCTGCTGTAATCCAAATTTTGAAACTGACTACTCTTGGCACCCTCTGGTTTTAATCAACGCCTGACTGATCCCCTCAAAACAATTAGCAATGAGGCTGAGGATGTGGCTCAAGTGGTAGTGTGCTCGCCTAGCATTCGTGAGGCACTGGGTTATTTCTCAGCACCACGTAAAAATAAAAATAAAATAAAAAATGTAAAAATTAAGATACAAAAAAAAAGCCAACTTAGCAATGATTTCTCTCCTCTAGATGTCAGTGACAGAAAATAAAAGTAAAAACTCTTCTTCTCAAGGGATTTTTTTAAGAAAGTGGAGAAAAGGGTACACTCATACATTCTTAGCAGGACTGCAAATTGGTGCAACCATTCTGGAAAGGAGTATTGAGATTCCTCAAAAAAAAAAAAGAAAGAAAAAAAGAAATCCACTGAAGGGCACTGGTGTCTGTGGGAAATAATCAGGAGCCTTCTTTGTGGACTTTAGGCCTGGAGATGAACCTATATGAAGAGCAGATTAACATGGGGTCACAACTTGAAGTACAGGTGATTGCCTATTACTAACTAGTGCCTTTATAGTTAAAATCAGAGCACTCATATGCAAAAGTTAGGTTACTAAACATTTTTTTCATCCAAAATGACTTAAAGAAAATCCAGTCTTTCATAAATAAAATGTCATAATTGCATGGCTTAACATGAAGTGTGGTCAAACATATATGCGGCTGATGGCTAAAAATTACCTCTTCAGGATGAATATGTCCTGTAGCACATCAAACTGGTAAATCTATATTTTTCAATTAGAGGAATTACAATTCTGAAATTATTGATTTGTCTTATTTAAATTTGTAATACTATCCATGAAACCTGCTCTAATTATTTTATCTTGCATTTTTCTGTCTTTCTGTGGATGGAATATAGCATCTGATTCTATTCGTGGAGTTTGTGTTGTTTGTTTTGCAACTGTCTCGTCTTTCGAGTGAATAGGGAGCTCCTCAGTGACAGAGCCAGTGTCATGTGTTTCTACTCTGTTTCTTGTGGTGCCTGGTACGCTGCTTGGAAAGGCTCAAGGAAAATGCAGCTCATCCTTTAGAATCCTTTAGTCACAAATGAAATTAGTGAACAAAACAGCAAGTCTTATGGCTGTGATTATTCAATGCTCATGTCACAAAAGGATTTTATTCTTAAAATTTTATTGTCTGATTTAAAAAGGTATAAAATTTTTTAAATATAAACATAAAACTGTAATCATGATGATCATTTTAAATTTAAGGTTCTTCCTTAGTTTTGTGTTGTAGTCTTAGAAATAATAATTAATTAAATTAATTATTTAATAATTAGATTCATTAACTTAATTAATTAGAAATAATAGTTAATTTAAGAAACCCACCTATAGGTCTACCACTGAGTGGCAAACAGGAGGACTCAGTGTGCTGTACAGATTCTAATCCAGTGCATCTGCATGATGTTTTTCCTTGTGTATGCCCTCAGACATGGAAACCATTTCTGACTATGTGTGTTCAGAGGGTTCACCCAAAGGACATAGTCATGTAACACTTGTTTGCATTTAGTATCTAATCAGCTACTCAGCATTATTAGCCATATATTACATCTGAGCTTTTAGATAAAGTTAAAATGTCCTCATATGTAAGCCAAGTTTCTTCAGACATGCAGAAACTGCAAAAATATCAAGTTGACTGTGATTTGTGAAGATAATAAATAGTATTATTTTTGTACTCTCTTGTGATGCTGATAGAGGAAGGAGAAAACTTCACCCTTTTGGCTGAAACATAGGGAGAGTTCTTCGACCTTCAGGTGGGGGTTAGAGGATAACAAAGAAATTCCTCAGGACTGCTTGGGTTCTGTGACCTTGTCGGGATCTGACAGCACAGAACACCATTCAGAAACCACCATGAAGCATGATTTATAATGGACTGCTGCTTGTCTCTTTATACTGTTGAGCAGATAAATAATCTCTCAGTTGAAACTGATTGATTTGAACTTGAGGTTTGGCAAGCAAGTAAAACAAACCAAGAAGTCAAGAGAAAGGTGGTACATTTAACTAACACTAAGGTATGTTTATATATGAATGTCAATTCATATCCAAGAGAGGCATTTGACACAAGGGTGTTGATATAGGTAAAACAAGTTATTCAGTATCTTTACAACCACACATTCAATGGCTTCTTAAATTGACCATGTGGAAATCCACATCAGTCTAAAACTACCTAAATAATCAGACTGGCTTTTGTATTATGGTCATGTGACTTATGCAGACAAATTTGAAGTTGGCAATTAGGAGAAGGTCAACGGCACACAGCAGAAATTATTCTGAGACAGACTGCTGTCACTTACACCATCCAGGGATATTTTGAGCAAGTTGGCCTCGACATCCTTCATCCATACATCAGTCTGATATGAGTTTAGAGAGAAGCAAGAAAAGGCAGAGATTTCCTCTAAATGCCATGCAGTTAGAACTGTTCAGTATTTTTTTTCTTGACTGACAGCAGCAATCCTTTATATTTTCATGAAATAAGAAAGAGTCTGCCTTAGCTGTCTTTGGACTTTCAGTGGAGGAAAGAAGCACCACATGTTCTTTAATAGCTTCAAAACCTGGAAGACTGCAGACAATTTAAAATTATTTGGGATGTCATCTACTGTTCTGATTCAGATACAGCATAAGGGAAAAATATGGAAATTATCAGTCATGACATAATCATTATAGAATTATATAAAGATTGAAATGTACTCAAATCTAATTCTGTTCACTGCAAATGAATCCAAGCATGATGGAGATGTCATTTGTTGTCTTATGCTACAGATTGGAAATAAGCTGGACAGTAGGAAATGAGGAGTAAGAAGACATTCACATAGTTCATTCTTTCTATGTGTAATTCTAAACCAGCTTTTCCAAAAAAGTCCATTGCTAATTTAAGCAGACCCAGAAGATATGCTAGATTGGAGGGAAATTCTCAGACATTTCTTCCTAGTGCTCGGATCTTGAGCAACTCCAAACCAAAACTAGGGTAGGATTGGAAGAGGGACAAACCAGTAATAGGGGTTGGGACCACTGTGGTCAACATCCAATTCCTGGGACTAGGCAGAATCAACCTGCTTTCTAAAGTGGGAATTCATCCATGCTCTTTCAGCCACTGACCCTCTTTATTCAACTTCACACTTTCTAAATAGTAAACTTAAGCAACTGTCAGGATACAGACAACAGAACACAAATAGAAAAATTACACTACACATCAAGTGTTTTTTCTTTCTTTCTTTTTTGTCAGAATTCTGGAGGAAACCAAGAGGTACTGAGAGTCTAAGAGAAAAGGAAAGAAAATCTCTATTGGTTCTGTTCTGATCTGATGATTGTTTAATTCATTTAGGAAGAATGGAATTAATCTTTACTGAAAATACCAAAACATCTTACCAGTACAAATGTGAAAGTCAACTCAATAAAAAGAATTGACGATATCATTCATTCCAGTATCTTACAGACTGAAATGGAAATGATTAAATACTAAATTAATTTTAAAGTCAATTTTTATCATTTGGATTGAATATTATCAGAGAGATGTTTTAAAGTAACAATGACCTTTTGGTTTAAGAAGATGACTGAATTTCACATTGTGCTATGGGTTCCTTCCCAAATTCCCATTGCAATGACCAAATAAGAAGCACCATATATGTTGCCAATTTTGTCAAAGAAAGGAAAGAGTTATGAAGGGATCAAAAATAGAGAATAGGGGAATATGTGAACCCATGAAGTTCTCTGAAATGTAGAGTGGAAGTTGGCATACTCTGTGGGGGACAGTGACTCATTTCCATGCTGCACTTGGCACAATAAAAGGAGACATAGCTACTCCCCACCAGAGCGAGGGCCATGATGAATCAGAGGGAGGGCAATGCACCAGGTAACTCTGGACTTCAGTAACACAGCAAAACCACAAACTTTCCATCCACACACAAGACGAAAACAACTCTCACTCAATTGCAAAATGCAAAAATTGCAATAAAAACAATACCAGATCTCTCTAGATAAATGTTGTAGACTTTTGTAGAAAAGAATAAAAAAGACAGATGTGATGCATGGAAAGATAAGTCTTATGAATAACAAATCAAGGAACTCTGATATTCCTGTAATAAGCATTTCATAAGAAAATAATAAAGTAGGCAGAAGCACAAACAGAAAAAAATGAAGAAAGAAAATTGCTCTAAGGTTAAAAATCAAAATTGAGTCAGTTTAAAAGAGTACCCTGAGTATAAGCAAAAAGTTTCAAGAATATTCCCACAGTAAAATAAATTTCAAGAATAATCCTACCAGCAACCTTTAAGAAAGGAAAATAATTAGAATGATTTCAAGCTTCATTATAGAGCTACATGAGCAAAACAAAGTAGAATAATGTTGACTGTCTTTAATAAAAAACTATTTGATGTAACAATTCAATAATCAGCAAAACTATTAACCAAGGGAAATACATTTTCAAACATAATTTTTAAAGCCAGTCTTATTCTTCACATTAAAAGTCTCTCTTTATATCCAGCACATCTAGAAATCAACCCAAATCATAAACATTAGAATGGGGGAAATAAAATCAAAAGGAAATTACAGAAATAACAAAGCCAGTAGAACAAAATGTCAATCAAATTCCACAGAATCGTTCAATGTTTATAGCATGGTTAAGAAACCATCCAATGTTGAACAAATTTTATTAAATTCTTATTACGTGACAGAAACTACTCTGCATATGCAAAAATTAGCAAGAAGAACACAGCTATATCATCATGGAACTTCTGAAAATGCTGGAAATATGTGTAGAAAATAGAAAAAAATAACAATATGAATCTAAATACAAGTAGGATGTTCCTTTATAGTATTGCCAAAAAAGTTCCTCTGGAACCAACCTCCATTCAAATAACAACTGTAAGTTCTGGGAATGAAAAGAAAAACGCCATCACTACATGAAGACATTGGAGAGCAACAAAAAACCAGTCAAGTTCTGGAAGAGATATGATATATAGGAAAAAGATAAGTTTCCCATTCTACAGCTTCTAGCACATCCCTGTCTGTGCCATACAAAGTAACTAAAAATCCTGATACAAAACCCACAGTATTTGCAGCCTGAAGAACCAGATGACAGAGTTCTGGAAATAAGAGAAGAACAAAGGGAAAACCCCAATGTTGTATATAAAATCTCACCAAATCTTGGGCTGACCCTTGAACCACACATATAAAGGGCAGACTCCCATGCAACATATGTAAAAATGAAAGAATTTAACTGAAACTTGAGCTGCTGTCCAAAATAAAGTTTACAATTTAAGATTGGTCAAATTAATTTCCTGTTAAACAGAAAATACTCTTCAGAGAAAAATAACAGAATACAGTCATTCTTACAATGTCTGAGATATAATTCAATAATATTCAACAAAGAAATAGGAAAACAGGAGTTACTCTCAAAAGAAAATAGAATCAACAGAGATTGACTAAAAAATAACAAAGAATTACCAAGAAATGTAAAAGAAGCTATTATACTTTACTATAATACAATCATATTTTTTCAGACGTATAAATTAAGTGGTAAATTTTTGTTTTGAGAATTTACCTATAATTAAAAGATTTTTTATAAATAAAATTTAAAACTTAAATGAAAAAATAGCCAGACTAAAAATAAACCTAAAACTCTTATCAAGAAAAACATGCTGAAGTGATGGCCAATATGTCCGCTATGTTTATATTTCTTAAATTTTTCTAGTACATAAAAAAGAATAATTTTCTGAGGAATCTCCATACTGCTTAGAAAGCTTTAAATGGAACCACCATTTGACCCAGCCAACCCACTCCTCAGTCTATACTCAAAGGACTTAAAATCAGCATACTATGGTAACGCAGACACATCAATGTTCATAGTAGCTCAATTCACAATAGCTAAACTGTGGAAGCAACCTAGATGCCCTTCAATAAATGAATGGATAAGGAAACTGTGGTAAACATACACAATGGCATATTACTCAGCATTAAAAGAGAATAAAATCATGGCATTTACAGGTAAATGGATGGAGTTGGAGAATATCACACTAAGCGAAGTAAGCCAATCTCCCAAAAAAACAAACCTGAATGTTCTCTCTGATAAGTGGATGCTGATCAATAATGAGGAGAGGGGAAGCATGGGAAATATGAAGGAACTTTGATTGGGCAAAGTAAAGAGAGGGAAGGGAGGGTTCATGTGGGTAGGAAGGATGGTGGAATGAGATGGACATCATTACCGTAGGTACGTGTACAACCAGAGAAATGAAAAGTTGTGCTGCAATTGTGTACAATGAATCAAAATTCATTATGCTGTCATATATACCTAATTAAAGTAAATTAATTGTTTTAAAATAGAATAGTTTTTCCTTTAACTTTTAAAATGGGTATAAATGTAGTGTTGAAAGTAGAAGAGTAAATTTAAAAAAGAAAATTAGAAATGAATAATACTTTTAAACACAAAAATGACTCTCAAAAAACCACAAATGTGTGTGGGGGGGGTATATGTATGTATGTATGTGTGTGTATATATATATATATATATAGAGAGAGAGAGAGAGAGAGAGAGAGCTGGGATTGTGGCTCAGTGGTAGAGCACCCACCTGGCACATGTGAGGTACTGGGTTCAATCCTCAGCACCACATAAAAAATTTTTTTAAATGATAAAATTGGTATTGTGTCCATCTACAAATATATATATATAACAACTGCATGAAAAGATACTCAACATCATTAGTCAGTAAGGATATGTAAATCAAAGCTACAAGTAGTTACTATTTGACATCCACTAGAACAGTTATTAAAAAAATAAATGAAAATAACAAGTGTTGGCAAAAATCTGGAGTAATCAGGACTCTCATTCATTCCTGCCAGAAATGTAATATGGTTTTGCCCCTGTGGAAAACAGTTTAGCAGTTCCTTTAAAAAGTAAATAAACATAGAATTATTACATGACCCAGAAATTCTACTCCTAGCTACATACCCAAAAGAACTGAAAAGTGGTGCTCAAACAAAACTTTGTACTCAATAGTCAAAGGGTGGAAACAACCTAAATGTCCATGAACTAACAAATGGTTTTTTAAAAATGTGATAAATTAATATCATTTAATCACAAAAAGGAATGACGTACTGATACATGATACAACATAAACTTTGAAAATATTAAGCTAAGTGAAGAAGCCAGACATGAAAGATTCCAACTATATGAAATATCCAGAATAGGCAAATCGAGATAGAGACGAGGTTAGTAGTTTCAAGGAATTTCAAGGAGTGAAGAATGAGAAATGATTGTTCCATAGATACAGGGTTCCTTTTTGGTAAGAGAAACGTTCTGTAACAGATAGTAGTGATGGTTGCATAGCATTGTGAGTGTCCTAAATGTTACTGAATTGTACCTAAATATGTTAAAATGGCAAAATTTATGTAATGTGAATTTTGTCACAGTAAAAAATGTAATAAGATTAGTGTTTTCTTACTTTTATAATATATAAAAACAATAAAATTTTATATACAATAAAATCAAAATCTTTAAAACTTTAGAATATAACTGATGCAAAGCAGTAATATGAAGAAATTTACCAATTTTTATTCAACCCATGACTTTGATGGTAAGATAGATCATGATTGATAAAAGGAATAATAAATTTAGCACAAGTCTTAATAAAATGTGAAGAGGATGAGAATTGTACAAAAAGATATATAAATATAAAGATATAAAAATAGGATGGGACAAAGAGTCCATAAAGATCTAAGCAAGTATAAGAATTCCATATGTAATAAGCATTGGAGTTTAAAACAGTTGCAGGAAGATCCTTTAATAAATAATTTGAGTGCAACTGGCTAACTATTCAAAATGATAAATAGATTAGATACTTGCAAATTAGACCATGACCAATAAACCATAAATAAAAATGAAGGCAAAGTACCAGAGAAACAAAAGAAATGAATACTGATACATAATCTTATTCTGGAAAAAAAAAGAAAACACATTTCTTAAACCTTAGACAAAAGGCAGTATCCACAAAAGAAATTATTGGATGATTTCCTACTTATAAACAAAAGCACTAAAATGAAAGGCAATTGCTTTTACAAGTGATTTTATAATTATTTTAATACATCAGAAAGAGCTATTCTTTGCTGTCTAGTGTTCTTGTAAATCACGTAGGAAAATATAAATTCCCACACATTCACAAAAGAAAGGAGATAATGCTCAATTAACATAAAAGAAAAATGTTTAAGCACTCTTTCATCAAAGAATTAAAATAATACATTTTCCTTATTAGAATGGTAATAGTGGTCCAGATAGTGGGGTTTGGGGGATTTGTTTTTATTTAATTGGCAGTTTGCTATGTATTTTACAATTCAACTTTTTATAAGTATTGTTGCTTAAGGCCATAAATATTATGAACAGTTAACTCACAGTGATTGTCATTCTAGTATCTAGAAGAGTTCCTGATGCACAGTAGGTGCCCAATGTTTGTCAGTTCAGTTAATAATTACTTGTGAATGACCAATTTAGAAGTGACAGCTTCCTTCTGTAACACTCATTATTCATTCACTAGTAATTTTAAAACTGTCAAAATTATTAACTGGCAGCAGCATTATCATTTAATAGTAAGAGAAACAATAATGATAATAGTATACTAACTGAAGAATATGGTACTTAGTATAAGTCAGACACTATTTTAATATACGAATCTATTTAATCCTTACACCAAATCTATACAGTAGATGCTATTACTGTACCTATTTTTCATATGAGGAAGTATAAGCACATTGTAGTTCCATTCATATGGCCTTGAAGTGAAAGGCCATAGGAATGGAGCCTGGACTCCTAGCCACTACACTCTGTTGTCTCTCAAGAGCTAATTCTTCAGCTTTTATTTCACATAGTTATGAGCTCTTTGAAAACAGAGCTTTATCTTTCACTGTGTGGTACCACTCACAACTCCGTGTATAGTGCTTTAATACTAATGGTCTCAACAATTTTTGCTAATTTTGGTTTGATTCTAATCACTTGAAAATTAAGATCTTATAAGTTATAGAATTACAATTATAAATCACTTAAATGTTTTAATAGAACAAGATTCAAAAGATTAGCAGCCCACATCTTTGCTGCTGATGAGATAATGAAATCAGGAGTAATGATCTGAAACTTCAAGTGGAAGGGTCCAAGAAAGTTGTCTGAAACTATGAGCTTCTCCCCTTTCTTCCTAACTACAACCAGCCCTTCTTAATGGAGGAGAAAATAGAAAACAAATGAACTAAAAGCAAATGATTATTTTTAATCAAGATGGTAGGCAGCAATAATAGAATTGGATTGAGTGTTTTTAGATTTTGTTGTGCATTTACTATGTGCCAATCATTTTGTAAAGAGATTTTAGGGAGATCAAACCATTTAATACGATAGTACCCTGAGTAAGTACTATGGTTAGACTCAGTTCACAGATGTCCAAAATTAGCTTAAAGTAATCCCAGGGTCACTGCTAAGATGCAAAAAAGCTGTGAGATTCAAGTTCTCAGCCTGTACTCAGCTAACATTATTCTCAAGGGAAGGCTTGATTTGGGACAGTGCACAAAAAGCTAAAATAATTGCTTTTATATAAACCAATTGTCTCTGTCTCCTTCACCATCCCACCACAACCACACTCTGGGTCAGCATTCCACAGTCTGAATTTTATTTGGGGATTCAAGAGCTGAGGAGTGAGGAAAACCACATCCCTGTCTGCATAAACCACAACTGTATCCATTCCTCTGTGGCGTTAACACCCTTACACCCAGGAGCGGGAGACAGAATGACAAGTTTACACAAACTTTGAAAGGTATATTTACAAAGACCAAAGACAAATTTCTCCTATTGGATGAAGTCCTCCCTCAATACACATAAATATCACTGATGTATCAGGTCAAATTGATTGGTGTGGCTATAAGAACCTCTCCCAACATATATAAATTGAATAAATTTTATATACTTCCTGTAAGTATCAGTCTGAACAAATATTATTAAGACTGGCAACCCTCAGAGATTTGGAAAGCATCAACATCTTAAAATTGTTTTTTAAATGTGCTGGGTCTTACTATAAAGCCCCATTCACATTACTCTAGAAGATTTTATACCCATGAGGGTATAAACCGAATCCACATGTTTCTGATTTGCTTACTCTTAAATCATTCAACTAATGTTTTGTAAGTGCCATCTCCATCTTCATGACATCTTTGGGCATTTTTATTAGTCTTTCTCCTTAAAAACAGGAAGTCATGTTTTGCCAAGAATAAATGACCTTAAAATAACAAAGCATTTCAGACCACCATGCTCATTTTAAGCAACAGATTTTCATGTCATTTCTCAACCTGGCCGCATCTTTTTCCAATTGATTGACCTTCAATGGGTCAATTTTACACCACATATTTCCATGGAGGAAGATGATATTCTCTTCAAATGAGTTCAGTTTCAATATACATAGCTCAATATATTTATCTAATCAAACCTCAAGCCTATGTGTAATATATCTTATACCTAGATAAGGCATGGACAAATGAACTTCTAAATCATTGTCCTAAGGTGGACTCTTCAGGAAATAGACCTAGATAGAGCTCAGCATGCAGGAATCTTTCTGGAGGGTGGGAGACAGTGAGGGTAGTAGAATTGAACAGAAGCAGAGGTGCCCAGCAGGTGCAAGAAACCCTCCGCTGATCAGCAAGCTCCAAAGATGAATAGCTCTTCAGAAATGTTCCAAATGAGGTGAGGGGCACCTCGTATCTTCACAGTCACCTGTCACCATTCACACACAGAATGACCACAGAGACAGGGATAAAACCTTGAGCAAGGCAGCCACCATTAGCTGAAGGAAATTTTTCCAACTAACACTCCCCTAAAAGGGGAATCTGGGTGGGGTACCACAAGATCCGCTAAAAAGATCTCCCACATTTTTCTGGGAATTAATCATTAATGAACATCAAACCTACCTCATCTTCTAGTCTCCTTAACATTAGAAATGGAGCTATATATATCATTCAATCAGCTGCTAAAGACATGACGTTAGCAAGGCCATTTTTCAGACCAATTTCAACATTGAGTGCAGAGATTTCATTTTATAACAATGAACATGCAACATCTGGAAGTCTTTATTCAAAATAATTTACTCCTCTTGTCCCAAGACATGACTCCCTCAAAGATGAAACACCAATAAAAAATAAATATATCATGAAAAAAAATTGTGTAGCTGTAGAGAAAAAGACAGTGCTAAAGACGATGGGGCAAAATTAATCTAAATTTCTATTGCCTAATATTTTCCTTTGCCTCAATACTTTGCATTCAATACTTGGTTTATTAGTTTACTCATTCAACAAACACTGATTAATGACTCACTATCTTTAGAAACTAAAACACAACATAGAATCTTGCCACCAAGAACACTGAGACCAAGAGAGAAAATGACACATCAACAAATTATAGTAATGTCATAAAAGTAAAATACCAAAACTAATTCACTAGTTTGTGAAATTTCTCTAGATGCTCATAAAAGTCCTAAATTCTAGCTCCAGATTTAAACTTCCTAGTGCAGGAGATTCTCCTGGATGGACTCTACCTCCTGTTGACACCCTTAGGGAACGTCCAAACAGAGACTTTCCCAAGCCTGATCACAAATTAGAAGCATTAAAAATATTCCTGGGGCCTACTAATCAAATCCCGATCTCAGCCATGAAGTGAATTCAAAGTAGAAACAAGTGTCGTCACCGAACGAAACCTCCTTCCCATGAAATTCATTTAGCAAATATTTATGGATACCATGTATGTACGTGGCATTGCTCTAGGAACTAGAGATGTAGCAATCAACAAGGTCTCTCCCTTCAAGGAGCTTGCGTGCCAGGGAAAAAGTCAAACCCCTAGATGAACCAAGAGATCTGTACTATGTGATCAGAGACTGACAAGTGCTATGAGGGAAATAAAGCAAAGGTAAAGGAGAGAGGAGAAGAGAAAACTTCCTTTCTAAAATAGCCTAAGGAGAGGAGGAAATATCTGAGTTACCAGAAAAGAGAAAGAGAGAAGCCACAGGAATGCCAGGATGAGAAGGTTTCAAGCAAGAGACCACCAAAACTGGGGTGGGGGGACTCCCACATCTCCCAGAACCACTCCTCTGCTAGCTACTATCATTGTCTTCATGCCCCTTACTCCATGCCCACCCCAAAGTGAGAATAAACCAACACGATCCCATTTATAAAAGAGCCCATTTTGTTTTAATTGGGGTACAATACATTAGAAACCCTCCTAAGTGGTGTAAATCAGATCCAATATTGATTAGCTAAATAATTTTTTAACTTGGAAAATAATTTAACAATTGTGTATAGACACATATAAAATGTACACTTTTATGTATATGCATAAGTACATACAATATATGTACATACTAGTTATATGTATACTAGTTATATATATATACACACACACATACACGTTTATACACATACACGTTTATACATTTTGCATCTTTTCTTTTCACTTAAAACATAGGGATGGACATCCATTCACAACCTTTTTGGTGTTAAGTGCACAACACTCACACACACAGATTCCATGATGTTATTTTTAAATATAATGAAAGAGTCATCTTTCAAAGAGAACAATCTTCATTTAACAGGCAAATGTCCTACAATGTCACATTGCTCCCATCATTTGCCATTAGGGCTCTAAGAACAGGTCATTATGATGCCAGTACGTTAATTTCAGTCAAAGTTCAATTAACAATTCAGTTCTTTGATCTGTTTTTGATAATCACCCTCACAACCAAATGATGGTTAACTACACTGACTAGAAAATATTAGCATAAAGTAACCACCTTCCAAAAATCAAAGTCAAAATCTACATGTGCAAGAGAACATTTGGGTAAAGTAAACTACAAAAGAAATCAATTTGCTCTTTATAGACTTTATAGTTTTCCCCTATTCAAAATGATCCTGTATCCCTTAAGAGATGATAAAACAAACAACTGGCCTTCTAGTAAAAGATAGCTGAAGTTTAACAGTTCACAGGTCTACAGTTGCTGATTTAGGAAACATTAAAAATTATCATTGGTTTCAGTATTTGCTTAACTCCTACCTACAAAACTCAGAATCCATATTCTGGTCAATCATTTCCAATCTCTTGACATTAATACAACTTAAGTTACGTCAATCAGTCAACAAGTATTTAATGTTCTGCTAAATTGTTGAAATACACATAGCAATAATAATAAATCGTTTTTAGTGTTATGTGTTCTAGAAACATAGTATTTAAAAGAACCATTACATGTATAAAGACAGAAACAAAGAATATTAAGAAAATGTTCCTTGAAGGTGCTGGTAAATATTCCCCCATAAAACAGAAACATCAAAAGAATGTCTTTAAAATGCAGTTGTGGCCCAGTGGTAGAGCACTTGTCTAGCACATGTGAGGTATTGGGTTCCATTCTCAGCACCACATAAAAATAAATAAATAAAATAAAGGTATTGTGTCTATCTACAGCTAAAAGAAATACTTTTTTTTTAAAAAAAGAACATCTTTAAGATCATTTACCAAAAAAAAAATAATTTGCCTGTAAACCACACAAGATAATTTTAAAATTGCTTTTGACTCTCAAAAAGTTTGAAGTTAATTTGTTTCTACCTGGCACTATAAGTTAAACGGCTACTGTAGTTTCTTGCATTTTTCAGTTAGGACTGCAATTAAATGAATTTATATGTGTTAAGCATGTTTACAATTATGAAACCCAGACATTGTAAATTTTTAAAAGTCAATAATAAGTTATGTTTTAAGAAAATGCAATGTTTATACAACATTTCTAAACCTCAATTCCTTTAGGGGGAAGAAAACCACATTTTCCCCATTGGGGGAAAAAACAATACATTGTTTCTAATTTCCTGAGTTTGGGGTTTTAATTCATATTTTGAGTATATTTTCAAGTGGAAATAATTTCATCTTCATGAAATTTTTCTGAAATGTTTGTAGAGAGTTTATAGAACAGTGGAACTATTCTGTATGGTACTACAATGGTGGACAGATGTCATTAGACATTTGTCAAAATCCACAGAGTGTACAACACAGAGAACTTTAAGATAAACAACAGACTTTAGGTAATAATAACGTATCAGCATTAGCTTATCAATTTGTATTAAGTATGCCCCACCAATGCACAATGTTAACAATAAGGGTCACTGCATGCAGGGGCGGGGGTTATAGGTTAACAGTGCACCCATTCATTTTTCTACAAACCAAAACTACTCAAAAATATTAAAGCCTATTATAAAAAGAATTCAAATAAACATCACAATCATTTTACCTTTGTATTGGGTTACATAAAATTCAATCTTTAAAACTAATATTCAATATAAGTCTAAGCAATTTTAGAAATTATGCCACTATTAACTTTTGATACACTATATCCAGTCAAGCACAGACATAAATATCTGCACCTTTCTCACTTCCTCCTCTTAGTATATGCAACTTTATTTCAGAGTGAGGCTTGAATATGACAGTGAACACAGATAAAATAATGCATTCAAATGTTCATTCAAGTCACAAATCCAATCACTCAAACTGATCAAACATAGAGAAAAGGCACATGCTGCAAAGTAGCTCATTGGCCGGAAAGTTGTCACCTATTAGAGTAATCTATGAGAATCTAAAAGCTTGGTTTTTACACGTGCTTTAAATAGTAAGAAGCAGTTAAAACACAAAGTGGGCATGATGGGTGACTCCATCATTAACACCTGTGCAAATCCCCCTAGACATTTGAGGCAAAAGAAAAATGCTTCAACTGAGATATTAGTGGTGGGTAATCTGGCGTTTTCAAGCCTGAGTTTCTCCCAAGGGTCACATTTACACCTGCCTGATGACCTTTACTGAATCCCTAAGGCAC
The DNA here is from genome assembly GCF_052094955.1 of Ictidomys tridecemlineatus. Taxonomy (NCBI): domain Eukaryota; kingdom Metazoa; phylum Chordata; class Mammalia; order Rodentia; family Sciuridae; genus Ictidomys; species Ictidomys tridecemlineatus. Next base: position 62,338,631 of record NC_135487.1, on the reverse strand, counting down.
TTGTGTTCAGATCACCAAACTTACAAATTTCTTATTCAGAAATTACCATGAAGATCTGTCTTCATGAAAGGAGCAAAGAATGCAAAGGATCCTTGAGACAATTCAAAATACCAAACCATTAAGGAGTACCTATGGTATACCTATTATACATCTACCACAGAAATAATTTCACACTTAAAAGCATTTTAGAAGTATTGACAGTGGTGTCATAGATGTATCAATAACTCAAACAGACAGTAGAGCTCAGAAAATTGTTTCATAAAAATGAAATTGTTTCCATTAGAAAATACACCCAAAATATAAATTAAATCAAAATGTCTATTCCAACAATGAAGGAAACCAAAATATCAGGAAAGGAAATTAGAGAAAAGAATAAATTCAACATATTCAAGGCAAGAGAATAAAATTTTACTATCTTAAGTCAATCACTCCTATTTCTCAAAGTCAAAAGCCAGAACTAAACAGAATTTTTAAGATACGCAGAACAAATAATACAAAACAAATGATAATTTCCATTATCCAGATTGTCTCATTTAATGCACTACCTCATTGCTTTAAGGTTTCCTCCAAAGCTATGACTGTTTTGAAAGTTTCTGTAATATTTTTGAACACTTCCTTTCTGTCTTCACATTCCCTTCACAACCCAAAAACCAATTTTAATTCACTCAGACTCCCTTATTACTTTTAAAAGATACTTTATTTCAAGATTTAATTTAGAAAATGAAGTAGAATCATTCCCCTCATGAAATTCTGTTAGTCAAGCAGCATAAATTAAGATCCCCAAAAGGACCACTGACGTGGTTCCAAATGTTGTAAAACTGATCTTTGTTATTCAATTCAAACAACTATGCTATAAACATGGATCAATCAAACAACTGTACCATGAGCATAAATTGCTAATCCCTAACTTCAGTCTCACCTCTCCTTTTGCCTCACTTACACCTTTTTCTAACCTGTATTATTATCTCTGGATGCCAGCCCACTTCTTAATTTTTGCAGAGGAAGTAATGAAAATAATCTTTGCTGTCACTTGCTCCCTACAGAAAGATTTTTTTTTCTTTCACGGCATGCTGTCACTCTTTCCATCATAAAGTCAAATGTTGGGAGGAGTTAAATTTATATTATTTTTCATAAATGTTGTTTTGGTTTTCTTTTTCTTCTATCTAGAATGTCACATGAATGATTTGTGTTTGTCTCTAATCCCTAACATTAGCCTTCATTTCCAAATTAAAATACCAAGCTATCATTCATATATATATATGAATGATAAAGCATTTAAAACATATACATATTTTATATATGTATATATATAAAACATATATATATACACATACACACACAGATATAAATTTATATCTGCTGGCTATTTAAAAAAAGAAAGAAAATAAAGAAAAAGGGAAGAGTCTCTGGTCCTCCTGTCAATCATACTTTTCCCAGGCTATTAACATTGTTCCCAGGATTAGTGCACTAATGATTTCTACACTTCAATTATCCACACAGTTCACCTGAATAATTAACCATCTGAAATCACCATATTTTACAAGTTGAGACCTGGTCATTACATGTGCAAAAGAATTCAGTAGCTACTAGGCTTTGTGTGCAAATTAAAAGCCTGGATTACTTTCTGTCAAAACTTACTGGATTCTGATCCAATGTTGTATTATAGTTGGTCATTTTTTTAGAAAGTAATCATATTTTAGTATATTAAGAATACATTATTTATGGGGGATAGGGTTGTGGTTCAGTGGTAGAGTGCTCACCTAGCATGCATGAAGCACTGAGTTTGATTCTCAGCACCACATAAATGTAAAATAAAGATATTGTGTCCACCTAAAACTAAAAAGTAAGTACTAAAAAAAATGCATTACTTCTGTAAAACTACTTTACTTTTACTATACTGCATTTAAACAGGTAACACCGTGGTTAGAATTGTTTAGCAACACATTTCTTTCAAGTCAAAGCCTATGAAAATAGAACCAAGTAGGTAATGCATAGCTTAATTCTAAGCCAGAGCTTGAGTGTTGAAATCAGTTTTGAGTACAAGGAAATGCTGGCATTTAAAAGATTGAAGTTCCAGACTAGCAACTTTAATAAAGACAACAAACTTTATATCAAACATGGAAAACACAAACTTTCAAAACTTGAGGGTCTTACCAGAAATGGACTCCAGCAAATGCAGGAGACACACATTATAGCCAGGAGCTGGATGACCATTTCAAAATGATGAGACCTGCCTTGTCTGTGCTGTTGACTTTTAAATTTAACTCTCAAAAGTGTAATTCCTGTAATGGCATTGCACAAGAAGGAAACACCAAGGGCCAAGAGCCCCAGAAAAGAAAAAAGTAGAAGATAAAATCTATCTTCCCAGTCTTCGATGTGTTCAGTATTGTAGAAACACCAAGTCCTTGATGCTTGAATTTTATAGTCTCGATGCCCAAGAATAGGCAGCAAAGCTATAAAAACAGCGAACAAGCACACGCCGCTCAACATCATTTTCACATGTTTGGATGTAATTTTTGTAGAATGAAATATTGGTTTGGTGACTCCGATACACCTCTCAATCGCCATCACACTGCCTAGAAAAAGTGGGCACAAACCAGAGAATACCATGGAGATACCAAAAACACTGCAAAGAACATTTGATTGATCAAAGCGGATCCAGTCTTTATCAGATGCATACACAAATACTGCTATAGTTCCATTGATGAGATGACCAAAGAAGTCTGTGATTACCAGGCCACTGGCCAAAAGCAGAAATGATGCCTTGGACTTCTGTCTAAACCTCTGATATGCCTTCATGAGAATGGCAATGGCAAGGCTGTTTGACAAGATTCCCACTGTCATGAAGATTATTGAAAAAAACACTGAAAGCCGGTTTTCTGTCTGGCAGGTTGTATTTGAAAGGAGCCCAGCTGCAGGAGACACTAGTTGTTCGGAATTGTTCATGGACATTGTTGTGGAGATAACAGCTGGCTCCTCAAGTCATCTCTCTCTCAAAACTGTGCTGGTTTGCAGTCCAGACATCTGTAGCATAAGAGAGAGAGAGAGAAAGAGAGATTATAAATACCAAATTGCTGATCATCTAACCCTTAAAACCAAAGTACCCCAGCACCCTGTGGTGGGATTGGATTTGTCTGACCTATCATAAGCAAGATTGCATCATACTGAAAGTAGCATCCATCTGTTTCTTTTTTCTTTTCAAGATAAAAAAAAAGCCAAAATTGAGAGCTCTTGGTTAAATATCCTCCTGAGGCTTCACTAACACCTTAAAATTTTAAAGGTGTGCAAAATACTAACAAGAGTAGATTTAAAGCCAATAATTTTTTTAATGCGTAACAATCTATTTAAATCATTTTTAAATTCCTGCTCCTTTCTCTGAAGGACTTTGTCCCCAAACTGCAGATTATCACCCAGGTGAACCACCTTGTTTGTCAGGCAGACATAGCAATCTTCTCTAAAGTTTGGGAGGGGGACCAACAAGCTCATGTTAAATGGAGCACATAACACCAAACTACACACACATTGACTCTTGGAAGTCTGAGCGGTGAATCTCTGGGAAGGTTTTTCTGATCTAGTTACCACCTGTGCAGAAATCCTGGTTCCTGATGATGAAAGGGAAGGTCCGTGTTTGCTCTAGGCACAGCTGCCTAACTGCTGTTAAGTTACGGCTTCAGAGGAGCAACATCCAAAGCGAATTGTTTCTTTGTTGCTCTTCCCCAAGGGGTTGAGTCCTGAGTCACAGACACCAGATACACACTACCACAACCACCCAGCCTGGAGTTGATTCCATCGGTGTTTCCCAAGTTGCTTTCCGGGAGGCTGGGAATTAGGAGGCCAGCCTTTCCTGGGACCGAAACAGCCCCAGTGGAGCCGGTTGGGCTACCCGGAGGGCGGCTGCCTCCTCTAGATCTTACTCACAGTTCTACTTTCCCCGGTCTCTAACCCCGCAGCCCCCAGGCTTTTGCTTGCAACATCTTCCCTAAACCTACCAAGTTGCTGAAACTTTCTGCAGTTGCTCAAACCCCAGAAGATTGTTTTCCCTTCTACCCTGGGGGGCGCCAAAGGCTTACCAAACTTCTGAGCCAGCCCGGGTGAGGATAAGAACTGTCGCCCGCAAGGAACCACAGGGAGAGAAGGGGATCTTCCCCTTTCCCTATTTCCCTCCTCTGAGACCCTTTCTACCTGGTCCCCATCCGCCCAGCTCACAATCGGACCGGTCAGTCCGAATACCCTTCTTTCTTAGTCTCCGCAGTTTGGGGAATCTGGTCCAAACTTGTTGCCAAAAGCAGTCTAAGGCGCCTTCCAGCGCAGCCGGCTGCATCTATCTCCCGGCGTCTTAGGGAGAGGGTGGGTTAAACCCAGGGCGGATTGAACATCCAGAGGCAGATGCGTGGGAAAGATGGTTACCTCGGGTTTCTGGGCGGCCAGCAGGGCTATCGCGGGAGCCCCAGAGCGCTTAGCTCGGTGCGCCATGGTGAGTTCAGCCTCTCTCAGCCGCCGCCGCAGGTTCCAGGAGCACAGCGCGGCGCTCCTGCTCCAGCACCCGCTTGAGTCCCGCCGCTTGTACCCTCTGCAAGGTCAATCCTCTCACCCAGAGATTTGCTGGGCTGCGCTCAGCCCCTCTGATCCCGCAGCACCTAGCGACGCTTGAAGCCAGGGCAGGATGGAAGGCGCGGGTGACCTCCGCCCCTTCTTCTCTCTCTTCTCCGCCCCCTTTTCCACCGAAGAGGGACAGGGAGAGACTAGGGCAGCGCGCTCAGATGCTAAGGCCACCCCATCTGCAGCAGAGCTGCCCTGTCGGCCGCTGGACTAGCTACAAAAAGTTTTATTTTAAACTCATTTTCAAAATAAAGGGGTCATTTTTGAGGATTCAAGAGAAGAATCTGGAGAGCTGAGGGAAGTCTAGAGGTCTGTCGGGCTGTCAGATGCAGCTTGCAGAGGAACTCCTTCCAAATCCAGCCCGAAAAGGTTAAAGAGAGCGGTTAGAAAGAGACTGCGTGTTTGCGGGAGAATATTGTGTTAGATCTCCCCGGGGCAGTGAAAAACAGGTATTCCAGTCACGTGTTGTAAATGAAGACACAACCCTAGAGTGTACCCCAGTCAGAGTACTGGACGTTTTTCCTGCTGTCTAAAGAATGAGAAGGGAAATGGGTGAGTGACCTTCAGTGATTATTAAAACCCACTGGTGAGAGAATTCCTAGTGATACGTATACCCCCCCCCAAAAAAAGATGTGCATCTAACAAATTTTGTGGAGGTCAGTTTATAATAAATATTCATATTTCATTAACAATGATTATTTCTTTTGATTATATTACATTGTCTATATCTATTAACTGTCTCATTTTTTTTTCCAGCTCAATGCTTAGGTGAATCTATGAGACTTTTGTTCTTTTTACTTTAGTAAAATGTCGCCACCACCTATGTGAAAAACCGGTGCCACATGGGAATAAATGCCATGGCTCTATTCTGGAATCAGAAGGAGCCTCTGAATTCCTGGAAATTGGAAAGGATCATAAAATGCAAAAGTGAGGTCAAATAAGTTAGCCATTAACTGTAGGAAAAAAAAATGGCTGCAGTTTTCCCCTGTGGTAAATATTGAGATTTTTTAAATTGATATAATCATAACTTGTAAAATAAACTGTTACTTAGACATGGCCAAAGAAGTGAATGTTTTGGTTAATTAAATATTCTGGTTAGTAGAGAAATATTATACCCAGATGGCCAGCACCCAAAGAACAACTGGGTAATAAGCCACACTGAAAATGTGAGCGACACAGAACACAGCTCTTTCCTTTAATAACATTTCATCACAGTTCATTGCAATTATTGTTTTGCTTATGTCTCTTCCACTGAAATGAATTCCTACAGGGGTCTCATTCATCTGTCTATCCTCACTTAGGATAAGGTGTGATCACTCAACAAATGTTGTTTAAATTAATAAATCCTACCAGTAAGCATTTCTGGGATTGTAGTCCTGCATCTTGAAACTCTCAAGCTTTCACTGGAGCACCCAACAACAGCTGCTTTAGCTACTGCATTAAAAAAGAAAAAAAAAACAATCTTATTAACTCAATGACAAATTAACATTAAGCTAGGTGCAGTGGTGCACACCTATAATCCCAGTGGCTCAGGAGGCTGAGGCAGGAAGATCATGAGTTCAAAGCCAACCTCAGCATAGCAAGGCAATAAGCAACTCAGGGAGACCTTGACTCTAAATAAAATAGAAAATAGGGAAGGGAAAATAGGCTCAGTGGTTGAGTGCTCCTGAGTTCAATCCTTATTACAAAAAAAATCATAACATGAATTATATATTTAAAATAATATTACTTTCTTTTTCAAAGTACTGCATAAATCACATTATATTTTAAAATCTACTTTGCATATGTTATTGGAATTCCTATTTTAGAATCCACTCTCTAATCAAGACATATTTCATCTGAGTATTAACAAAAGATCCTAAGCACCTACATGTCTTCTCCTTAAGACAGAAGGCATTACTATTAGTAGAGCAAGTTCCTAATCTGTAAGGAAGAATAAACAATTCACTATCTTCAAAGAAATACAGAGAGAGAGAGAAAGAGAGACAGACAGACAGACAGACAGACAGAGGTGTGTGTGTGTGTGTGTGTGTGTGTCTGGGCTTATGCAACCCAAATCTGATCCTCTAATCATTGTCCCCAAAGATGGGACCTTGAGAACTGGTGAATCATCATCACATGAGGACAAATAACAAACTAAAAATCCATGGGAGGAGAGGCTCCTGAAAAGCAGTATAATTTTATTACTATTTCTGAGAAGTGGCACTCTATTAAAACTAATCATTTCTGTATCCATTCAACAAGTTCACTGAGAACTTAGCCTTGTGTCAGAACTATTTCCTAGGCAGCAGAGGTAACTTCTGTGTGAACAAAGACCACAGCCCCTGCCCTGGCTTCTAGGCTAAGAGAACATATTTACTTTTGTGGCGTGCATGCTTAAAACCTTGATATAATTTTAGGTACCCAGGATTACCTTTGCACTAAATGGAGGCAAAACTGATGCCAGCCTTTGTACAAGGCGATAATTTATGACAGGTGTGTGCTTGACAATCGTGGTTCATGGTTAAATGTAGGACACTTTGCTCAGAAGTTGTGCATGCTATAAGTCAGAGAATAGAGATTCCGTGACATTGAAGTTGAAATAAAACTCCATAAAAAGCAAGGGGAGTGCTGGAAATTGGTTTTTGTAGTTTTAATAAAACTGTCTAGAAAAGCTTTATTGGAATTTGCCATCAAGATTAATAGTGGAAACATGCCCAGTTTAGTAGTAATGAAAATAACAACTTTTGTCTTTTTATTTTTGTTTGTAACTATTTGATACATAAAATTTTTTTTATGGAACACATTTGCAAGTAGTTAATTATAAAAAAATAAAATGAACCTATGACCCTAATACTCAATTAAGTAAGAGCTATATTGTTTCCTAGAGCTGCTGTAGAAAAGTACCACAAACTGGGTAGCTGAAACAAAAGAAACTTATTTTCTTACAAATTTGGAAGCTAGAAGTCCAAAAACAAGATGTCAGCAAGGTTGGTTCCTTCTGAGAGCCATGGGGGAGAATCTGCTTTAGGCCATTTGCTTATTTCTGGTGATTAACTGGCAACCTGGGTCTTCCTTGCTTCTAGATGCATCACCCCAATTTCAACCTTCATTTTCACGTGCTATTCTCTCTGTAGAACCATTTTCATATGTCCATGTTTTTTGTAAAGACCTCAGTCCATTTGGATTAGGAGCCCATCCTACTCCAATATTGCCTGATCTTAACTAATTACATCTGCAATGATCCTATTTACACAGAAGGCAACATTCTGAGATAGTGGGGGTTAGAACTTCAACATATCTTTTTTGAAGGAGACAGTTTAACCCATAACAAAGACTATGATAGAATATTGATAATGTTATATCTATCTATATGATTCTCCCTCTTTTCCACTTCTCTGTGTCCCTCCCCTAGCTAACCACTGTCCCAAATTTTTGTCATCATTCTCTTGTGGTTTTATGTAGTTTAATCATATAAAGAGATGAGCAAATGTATTGTTTAATTTTCCTTGTTTTGTAATGTAACCTTCTGCAACTTGCTTTTTTAGGCAAGACTTTTTTAAAGTTATGCATATTGATATATGCAGTAACAAATTATCCTTATATAAAGTTATGTAACACCTCAACATTTGGATACTCAAATTTTTGAAATATTATCTTTCCATAGCCATTGGGTTTATTTTCTCCAATTTTATGAAATATCCTAATATGAATAGTCTTGCACACATCACCTTGAATAGGACTTTCTCTTGGATATGTACCTAACGTGAAATTACTGAGTCATGAGGGATGAGAATGTCTATTTGAGTTCGCCTTCATCCACATTCATGAAAAGCTTTGCTTTTGTCTAGCTTTTAATTTTAACCAGATGGTTGCAAAATAACATCCCATTGTGGACTTAAACTACATTTCTCTTTGTATTCATGTTTCTTCTCCTATGAGATGTCTGTTCATCTCTTTTGTCTAATTTTTATTGGGTTTTATTATTATTGATTATTCTTTGTTCTATATACTAACCTTCTAAAAGTTACATGTTTTGCAAATGTCTTTGTCTAAATCAGCTTGCCTTTTTGTTTTCTTTTTGCTTTTTTTAACAAGTCAATTTTAATGCAACCAATTTAGATATTTTAAATAACATCTCTTGTATTTTAGCCTTTTTAGTGCTGCATTTTGAAAATGCTTCCATACCCTAAAGTATAAAGATGTTCTACTACATATTTTCTAAATATTTTATCATTTTTTTCCATTTACATTTAATCCTTAAACCTTCAAAAAATGTTTTTTGAATATGCTGTGAGGTTTTTTTCCTCCAAATGGATAACTAATTTTTGTGGTGCTATTATAAAATAATCCTTCTATTATGGTTCTAATTTTGTCCTCAAACATGTATATGTCAAACTGCTAATACCCAGTACCTCAGTAGCAAAGACAGAATCCTTAGAGGTAATCAAGTTAAAATGAGGTTGTTATGTGGGTCCTAATCCAAAATTGGTATCCTTACAAAAAGAAGATATTTGGAGGCAGATTATGCAAAAAGGGAAAACAAAAAGTGAACAAGAATGTGGCCATCTAGAAACCGAGAGGTCTGGAACACATCCTTCTCTCACAGTCCACAGAAGGAACTAAACTGCCAACCCCTTAATTTCAGACTTCTAGAATCTGGACTGTAAGACTACAAATTTCTGTTGTTGCATCCACCCTTCTGGGACACTTTATTATTATAGCCCTGCCTTCCCCCACTAATCTAGAACACATAACTTTCATGTATGAAATTCCCATATGTACATGGAAAATCACCATTTGTTGACTGTATACCCAACAATAAAACTACACTATATGCTTTAAATATTTAATCCTCTATAAAATTATATGAAGTCCAAGTGGACATCATCCCTTACTCAAATTGTAGCAACAACCCCTCCCCGCAAAAGTGTCCAATCTACTTGACTCCAATTTGATGTTCTTATGCAGTCCAATCATTCTTTACTTTAGCAGGCACTAAAGTAGATTGAACCCATTCATACTCAAGCTCTTCCACTTATAACCAGTTCTATAACCTTAGAAAATTATACTAAGCCTCTTTATGCCTTGATTTCCTGATTTTATCAATACAAAAATAGTAATAATAATAATAATGATAATATCCACTACATAAACTAATTATGAGAATTCATTGAATTAAATAGTTTGAAGATTATTCAGAGCTCCATATGTGGCAGATAATATCGTATATTTTTAAAATGCAAGTGTGATTACATTGGCCCTCAAATTACTGCTCTGAAATGGCTTCCTGTTTCTCATTATTTCCCCCAGGTAGATTCTTAGGAGCTTCAGTTCATAATACATATAGATGCAGATATAGATATTTAACATTAGTTAAATTTGGTGGATGCTGTTAAACAAATTTTTAAACACAACTTACTGTAGGAAATTAGCAGATACTAATGTACATTATGAATCTTCTGGAAAGGAGAAGCTGTTCATTGGTTCTCCCTGAACTGTAGTCCCTAGGAAAATATTATTTGGGAAGCTCTTTTGCCATCCTTAGGATAAACTCTGATCCATTTAATGTGGCCTCAGGGTCCTTCCTAATCTGTCCCAGCTACTTCCTTCCAAGGCTTAACCTTCATCCCTTACCCTTAGACTCAGTCTTAGCTGACATCCTCAGCTCCCTAAATATGCATGTCTTCATACACATGGTACCCTCTGTCTTCAGCAATCTTCCTACAACCCAGCAGGCATCCACTGACTCCTGTTTAGTCTACAGGGCTCAGCACCCACAAGTTAGCACCCACAAGTACCCTGTGCTGAATTACATGTCTGCTGTTATCATTGTATTTCCAGCACTTTCACATATTTTGGTAGATGTTCAACAATTAATGAATAAATAAGGGAAGTACATGTATTACCAATGTGGAATCCCAAGCACAAATAAGTAACTCAGCTAGGTAGAATGACAAGCACATATGACAAAGCCAAGTCTGTCTGACCACAAAACCCCCACTCTTACCAAGTCTTCACACTGCCTCTGGGTTTAATTAAACATGAATTACTGTCCTTTAGGTACAAGGTTGTTGCTGCTGACTCTACCACCAGAAGGACAGATGTCCATATTGTTTTGCTTTCAGTGCAGAAAGTTTTGCAATAACCCATCAACACTGTTTCACAATATTCCAAACCAGCAGTGGCACTTTTTTTGTTAGCTCTTCTTTCTTCTGGAAGAAAGAAAAGAAAGGTTGGGAGGCAGCTCAATAGAAAGAACATACTTAGTGTTCTCCTATTCTGTGCCCAACACTGTGACAGGCTCTTTTAATGTGCACATGAATGGCACCACGTAATTATGTTTATGCTCATTATAGAGAAAAGAAGTGAGAAAATTGAAGCTCAGAAAGCATATTTGATTTGCCCAAGATCACACAGCTATGGGAAAAAAATGATAGGGCACAAACTGTGACGTTCTCGGCTCTTTCTGATTCATGCTGGGGACAAGAGGACAGTGCTGACCCTCTTCAACCTCTTACCTATTCCTGTCTCCCCTTCTTCACCCCTTCCATAGCCCTAGATACCCTATTTCCATTCTACAAATTGATTTAACTCATAAGGGGAACAAGGTGTTATGCAAAAGATATTGAAGACGCAGAGATGATTAAGTCCCACTTTTTGCCAGTTGTTATTAACCCTTTCCACTTCTTGCTTCTTTTTTATTTTACCTTCATCCTTGACCATACTTCTGTTTGCTCCTTTAGAATTTTATCTCACTTCAATATTTGGCAGAGATACCTAGATCCAACTAAGACACAAATCACAAATTGAATCGACCCAGTTAGCTTTTTTTTTTTTTAATGGTCTTCAGGAGGTGAGACATAGGAGAGTGTTTGGCAAAGGTGAAAGTAACAAGAGTTTGTTATATGGAAAGGAGTGGATCAGATGTAGCATCACAGAAATGCTTGCAGGCACAGATACTCCAAAAGCAGTGTGCCAAAAATGGAACAGTGCTAGGGAACAGACTGCCTCTTTTACTCTTTGTGTTCATGTTTACATATTAAAAGATATAAAGTTTACATCTATTGAACACTGAATATCTGTCAAGTACCATGATAAATACTTGCATGTATTATTCAATTAGCTCTCACAAGAACTTGATGAGAAAAGGAAAAACCATAATCCTTATTGTGCACATGGGGCAACTGAGACACAGAAAATTCTATGGGCTAAGTCCCAGAATCATGGAGAAGGAACTCAGTCCTAGGTCTGCTCAGTTCCCGAGCCTCTGACCTTAAACCTTGACCCATGCTGGCCCATGTCACTGAAGATAAGAAGCAGCCAAGGCTCCCCTGCACATTCTATCTGGACACAGAGGGTTGTTCAAGTACAAGCAGCTGTCAGGGCATGCCCTTTTGTGGCTGAGTGATTATCAGGGGTCATCTTGACTCCCTGGCTGCATGCAATCAAGACTTGACTGCAATTTTCACGTGAATTTCACTTTAGTAAAACTTCAAGATGCCAGCATCTAAATCTAAAGCAAATCTGAAACCAGCATGAAAAATGACAAGCCCATCCCTGAAAAAGCACAGAAAATCACCCCTTTAAAAATGATTAAAAAATGGTCTTGGATTGCAATTCAAGTAAAGAAAACTTGAAGAGGGAAATAATGATCCGGTTACTGTTCCTCTAGCACAGCAAGGAGAAAAAAACTGATTTCTCTGAAAGATGGATCCATCACAGCCATGGGAGCAATGAAATCAAAAGAGCTGAACTGGACAGTAGAATTGGCTTCTTGGATATTCACCCACTGGATCTTCAGATCAGAAAGACTCCACATGTATGGTAAGTGCTCTGCAGCCACCATCTTGACATTCTTAATAACTTCATCTCTGAATTTGTGTTTCATAAGTGAAGTCCAATGGTGCCCTAGAATGAACCAGGGGCTTGCAACCTCCATCTCATGTATAGCATTGCCTCCCTAGAGCAGGTTCTCAGCCACCCATTCCCCATCCCAAACACTACCTCTCAGGCTCCCATTTCTACCCCACCTGGAGATTGCTTCCACCCTTCACCAGGAAAGGAGCTTGCCCTCAGGCTTGTATAGTGTTGGGCTCAGGCACAGACACTGTATCATCTCAAGATAAGCATGCCAGTTGCCATTCCCACTCTAGATGAGACATGGAGTTTCGGGGAAAAGCTCTCATCCTCCTTCACATGAGTACTGACACAGAGTTTTAAAGATATTTAGGATATACCCATCTACCATGGGTTAGAGTACTGGATGCATGGAACTGGGAAACACCTGGCTTGACCCATCCCTTGCCTACATCCAGCTCCATGCCTGAATATAGCACACAGGTCCCCTGGATGTTGAGGAGAGAAACTCAGCAACTATCAGGCCCAACAAAGCACAATGCACCCCAAATCACTGAGCAGGATCCCTGGCTATCTGGAGGATCTGCCCTGGCCCAGGAGTATCCTAGACCCAAGTGCTCCCTCAGCCAGCTCTATGCCTAGAGGGGTCCTCTATTCTTCCTTCTCACCCTCCTGATTCTGTCCTGAGAATGTTCTCTTCTGATTAGTTAGAGGAACCCTCAGAGGACAAGCCACAGAATGCAAATTGCATAATTTTGGTGATTCTGCAACCAAATGAAATGTTCTATTTGCATTTACATTGGCATTGCACAACATAAAGATGAATAATAAAAGCCATGATAATAATTTAACACTTTAATTTCATTTTCTTAGAATGTAAGTAAAGAGCAAATAAAAAAAATCACCATAACTGGTCAAGAGAGAGACCACTAAAAGTATTTTAGTACCCTTGACAGCACTTTATCCTGTTTTTTTGTTTTTGTTTTTGTTTTTTTTGCATTTGTCTTTCACCTTTTACACACTGAATGCAGCAAGTAAGTGGGTCTTCAACATTTATATATCCCTTATCATTGTGTGTGGGCTATCTCATATGATCAATAATCAAGAGGTTGTATCCTCTATATATTTGGTCTCCCATTAATTAGCACAATTCTTTTGTTGGTGCTCATTAATGTGTGTTAAATAACTATCATTGTGCTTCTTCCTTATGTCAGTGATTGTATCTCTCTAAACAATATGAAGTGGAGCATAAAAATTATATACTGTGTTAGTCATCTTTCCATCACTGTGAAAATATACCTGAGATAAACAACTTATAAGGAGGAAAAGTTTATTTGGGCTCATGGTTTCAGAGGTTTCGGTCTATGGTCAGTTGGTTCTGTTGTTTTAGGGCCTGGGATGAGGCAGAACAACATGGTTAGAGTGCACGGGCTATAATTTATGTCTGAAGTGTCCCCAAAAGGCTGATGTGTTAAAGGCTGGGTATCTATCCTGTGGTGCTATTGGAAGGTGGTGGTACCATTAGTAGGTGCAGAGCCTAGTGGAAGGAAGTTAGGTCACCAGGAATGTACCCTCAAAGGGAATACTGGAACCCCAGACAGTTCCTTTTTCTTTCTTTGCTTCCCACCTGCCATGAAGTGTGCACCTTTGTTCTACCTATGGATTGAGACTTCAAAAACCATGAACCAAAACAAATCTTTCCTCCATATAAGTTGATTATTGTAGGTATTTGTCGCCATGATGGAAAGCCTCCAATAGCATGGCAGAGGAGATGGCTCACCTCGTGGTAGTTAGATGGCAAAGAGAGGCAGGCTTCCAGTGTCCACTTGAAGGGCACACTCCTGATGAACCAGTTTCCTTTCACCAAGCCTCCCTCCTAAAGGTCCCACCACGGGCTGGAGACCAAGCCTTCAACACATAGGTGACATTGAAGATCCAAACTATAGCATAGAATAAATAAAAACCAAAGAAAGTTACTTTTGAATTATCCAAAGCAGGAGGCAGAAATTTAAAAATTGAACGAAAAGTCATTTCAAGCTTGAATTTTGCAACTAATTACTTGCATCCTCCCTCCCCTTGTTTCATATCTAAGAATAATTGAAGCATCACACTTTATTTTCTAAAAGTCAGTGATTACTTATTCTAATATGAATGCTATTGTTTTTTCTATTGTGAAATTTTTTTAAAAAAAAATCAAATTGAAAACCAAAAAAAGTACTGCATTATTATTAGTGTTTTAAATGTTAAAAAGAAAAATCTTCAGTTTCTGAGTGTGCTTTCTTTGACCATAAGAAGACATTACCTTGTGAAAATGTCATTCAGGGCCAGTCATTACTAACCAGAGGGGGCAAAACTGCTGTCCAAACAAAGTTTCCTTTGTCAGACACATGGAGAAGTTTGTTCTTTCATATAGTTAAATCTTTATTCCCGTTAGGATAATCATTAGACAGAAATATCTCCACTTCTAGAATGCCTCCCCTGCACATCTGATACAGTCTGCATATCTGTCACAGTTGATGCCTTAAACACAATTAAGTGAGGATAAAACTTTATCTTAAAACATGTAGATTTTCCTGACAATCTCTCTTCCTTTAAACAAGGTTAGTGATCCAGCAGATCAATGTATTTGTCATCACTGACAGCCCTTTTCTCCCCAACCCACCAATACCTCAATATGAAAATTATGTCATTAATTAGATGATTATCTTAGACAAGTAACCTGACCACGATGAGTTTTACATGTCTCATCTATGCCTTAGAGATCAACAGGGAAAAGAGAAAAAGAGGATAAATGGATAGGCTAGAATGGTCTTTAAGCTCCTCTATTAATCAGGGCTCTTCAAAGAAACAAAATCAACAGGATGGCGGGAGGGTGGGGGGCAACTGGGAGACATAGTATAAAGAATTGCCTCACATATCTATGGAGGATGGCAAGTCCAGAAGGCTGGAGTCCTAGAAGAGCCAATAGTGCAATGCTAGTCCAATGGCCGGCAAGTAGAGACCAAGGCAATGTTCCACTTTCTATCTGAGGAAAATATCTTCTGGAGAATTCCTTCTTGCTGGTGGAAAACAAAATAAACCTTTCCTCTTTTTAAGTTGATTATTTTACGTATTTTTTTTATACTAATGGAAACCTAACTAACATTTCTAGAATCAGTTGGACTTGGGGAACTTAGTTTGAACGAATTTACATGGTAGAAAGAATGACTGACTATTAGTTATGTATAATAATAACATTATTGTTTTAAGCAATACAGAATCCTCCTAAAATAGAAGGGCTTAAAATCCTTCAGTAATTTCCAGTTAGTCATCAAGTAAAAAATTCAGTCTCTGTATTCAAACAACCAAGATCTCTTCTGTTTTATCTTGTCTTATATGGATTCCCTTCACTTGACCTGTACTTTAACTCATTTTCCAAATACACCCCACACTTTCTCACCTTAGAACCTATGCTCCAACTATTTTTTCTTCCCAAAATGTCCTTACCTCAATTAGATTCATGTAAACCCTGCCCATATTTTAAAAACCCCATTCAACCATTATGTCCTCCATCACACCATCCATCCATAGATGTCCCTTGTTTCAAGCTGAAGTTTTCTTTCTCTGAAGTCTAAAACAAATAATTTTTTCTTCTAAATTATTAATCTATCATGCATTATGATGTATGTGTTCTTATCTCATTATCCCTATTTATAATTAATTACTTGATGGTGTGAATATCAATCAAATGTCTTAATGAATGCATACATGCATCTTTGTAAGTAGATATGCAATGGAATTTTTGAAAATCAAACAAATTCAGTAGAATGTTAAACCCAAGTATTTCTACTGCAATGATAATTTCTACATAATGCAATACAGAAGTGAAATGGTACATAAAATTAATAAGAGATCCATTGTGCCAGTAGGTGGTCTTTGAACTTGAACTACATCTGTTTTTCCCTGCATCTTTATCTGTTGGCCCTGGGTGGAAAATTTTAGAACTGCCAACCTTCATAGTAACATAAACAATTCCTTTAAAAACTAAAAGTAGAACTACCATGTGATCTGACAATCCCGCTACGAGGTATACATCTAAATAAAATAAAATAATCACATCAAAGAGTTACCTGCGCTCTCATGTTATGGTGGCATTATTCACAATAACCAAGATATAGGATCAACCAAGGAGTCTATTAGTGGATGAGTGGATAATGAAAAATTGTACATATATACAACAAAATATTATTCAGTCATAAAGAAGAATAAAATTCATCATTTGCAGTCACATGGATAGAATGAGAACCTCATTTGTTAAGTGTAATAAGTCAGACACAGAAAGATAACATGTGGAAACAAAAAAGGCAATATCATAAAAGAACAAACTAGAACAGTGTCAATAGAGACTGAGAAGAGTAGGGGAGATAAATAAGTTAGACAAGGGACATCAAAACATAGAAAGGAAGAATTGGTTCTGGTTTTCTATAGCACAGTAGGGTAAATATTGATTACAACAATCTATGATACATTTTAAAATAACTAGAAGAGTACAAAAGTTTTCAACACAGTTGGGCATGACAGTGCATGCCTGTAGCCTCAGTGACTAAGGAGGCTGAAGCAGGAGGATGGCAAGTTCAAGGTGAGCCTCATAAATTTAGTCCCTAAACAATTTATTGAGACTCCATCTCAATATAAAAAGCTAAAAGGGTTGAGGATATAGCTCAATGCTGAAGTATCTTGGGTTCCATCCCTAATACAAAAAAAAAAAAAAAGAAAGAAAATTACAACACACACAAAAAAATGCTTGATGTTTGAGAAGATGAAAATGTCTATTATCCTCATTGGATCATTGTGATTTGTATACCTATATCAAGTTATGGCCTGTACTCCATATAAATGTATAAATACTATGTCTCAACAAAATAAACACATAAATACTGAAAAATAATAAATCTTCCCTCTATGTGAGTGCATGTACATGTTTGGGTGGGGAGTATATTTCTCCAGAGAATCTTAAGAAGAAACCCCCAACCCTATTACTTAGCCTGCTAAATTAAATTCATCCTTCTATACCATGAAGGTGGTCAGGGAACCAGCTAAATGGAATAGCATTTCACACAGAGCACCAGTCACACAACAAATAAGAAACCATATGAGAGGAGCTGTTTTGTTTGGCGTGTGTGGTTCTAAAAATAAAGTTTGTTTCTTTTAACAAGTGGCTCCTGAATTGTGCCCAGCCAGACTGCGGCATTTGGTGGGCCGCACGGGGAGCAACAGAGGGTAAGTGATAAGGTAAACTGCTCGCCCCTGAGGGCAGGGCGAGAGGATGGGTAGCCATTTTAAGATTCCTCTTTTGTTTTGCTTCACTTTTGTTTTAAGTTGCCTGTCCCTGGAGATGTGTAAGATGGAAGAAAAACCACTCACATCTGAGGAACATATAGAGAGAAAGGACGGATGGACATTTCAGGAGGATAGAAAGGCTATAATGATTTTCTGTTGTTCCAATTTTGTTTCACTCTGTTTCAGTTTTGTTTGGCATTATCTTGTTGGGTTGTATTATAGTTATAGTAGAAATATTCAAGTAAAAGAGACGGTCTCTCCAGCTAGTCAGACAGAGGAAAAAATTCAATTAAAAGAGAAGGCCTCTCAAGCTAGTCAGACAGAGAAAGAAAGTGTAAAGCAGAAAAAGCCATCAGGGGGAAAGTTACAACAGGAGACTGCTACTAACACCTTTCTATCACCAGAGGACATAAGTATCCAACTAACAAGGCCACCTCCATATGCTGGGAGGCCCCCAACCCCTGCAGCTGATAGTTGGGATCCTGAGACAAGATCTCAAATATTAACATGCCCTGTATTTGAGGCAGGAGGGCAGCGAGTTCACCATATTTAAATTTCAAAACAGTAAAGCAGCTAAAAGAGGCTGTAACAACCTATGGTCCTCAAGCACCCTTCACTGTGAGCATGGTCGAATCCATTAACAACTTGAACATGACGCCAGCAGATTAGGTTAATATGTGTAAAGCTGTGCTAAATGGAGGACAATACCTGTTATGGAAGGTTGCCAATGAGGAATTTTGCAAGGAGACGGCTAGGCGAAATGCAGCATCTGGTTATCCTCAGAGAAATCTAGATATATTGTTAGGAAAGGGACCTTATGAGGATCGGCAGCAACAAATTGCATATGATCCTGGTGTATAAGCACAAATTGCTGTAGATGCAATTAAGGCATGGAAGACTTTACAAGGACATGGAGGTTTACAAGGTCAATTATCTAAGGTAATACAAGGAGCTAATGAACCTTACGCTGAATTTGTAGATAGGCTTATTCAAACAGCTACCAGAGTTTTGGGGAATACAGAACAAGCAATGCCATTAATAAAACAACTGGCTTATGAGCAAGCGAATCGTTGGTGCAGAGAAGTCATCAGACCATGGAAACATGAAGATTTAAACACATATATTAAATTATGTAGAGACATTAATGAACAAAAGCAAGTCGTGGCAGCTGCAGTAAAACAGCCTTTAGCTGCCAGGCCAAGAACATGCTACAATTGTGAACAAACAGGACATTTTAAAAGGAATTGCCCCATAGGAGGAGGGTTTAACAAAACTAGGTATCAAAGGAATAGAATACCGGGTATTTGCCCACGATGCCGTAGAGGGAGACATTGGGCTAATGAATGCCGTTCTCAAACCACCATAGAGGGTACTCCATTATCAAAAAATGAACAAGGACCAGGTGTTTATCCACGATATCATGGAGAAAGGCATCGGGCTCCGTTGCCAAAAAATGGACAGGGGGGCCCAATGCTCCAGGGCCCAAAACCACAAATATACGGAGCACTGGAGGAACCCAGCAACCCCATCAGGGTAGTGCCCAGGACACATTGTCCATCAGATCCCTCATCAGACAAACCAGAGGGAGCGCTTGGACATCTACGCCTCCACCAGAGCAGTACTAACTCCAGAGAGGGGAGTTCAGATCATTCCCACAGGGGTAAAAGGACCTCTTCCCAAAGGAACAGTAGGTTTATTATTGGGACGCAGTTCTTCTACTCTAAAAGGACTTATGATAAGTCCTGGGGTAATTGATCCCAATTATGAAGATGAAATAAAAATTATAGCCAGTTCTCCAAAGGGTATATCAGTAATTTCACCAGGAGATAGAATAGCACAGTTACTAATAATACCCAGCCTACATGATAAATTTTCCAGTTGTACTGTAGAAAGAGGCTCCAAGGGATTAGGCTCCACAGGTGTAGATTGGGCTATGCTTTCTTTAAATTTAGATTCTCACCCCATGCTAAAACTAAATATTCAAGGACATGAATTTAATGGGCTACTGGATACAGGTACAGACCTTAGCATCATCTCTCGTCAAGAATGGCCAAAACATTGGCCATTACAATAAGCCACTCAAATGCTTTGAGGCCTAGGAGTGGCAACTAATCCCCATAGAAGTGCAATGGTATTAGATTGGAAGGATCCTGAAGGATGTGAGGGAACTATACAGCCATATGTATTGGATCATCTTCCCATAAATTTATGGGGACGAGATGTCTTAGATCAATTAGGTTTGACATTAACAAATAACATCAATCAAAATGCACCCTCTATTATGGCTCAACAAGGTTTTAGGAAAGGAAAAAGATTAGAAAAACAAGAACAAGGTATAGCAGCACCAATACAAATAGATCAAGGAACAGACAGACATGGGTTGGATTTTCAGAAAGGGCCACTGAGACAATAAAAATTACTTGGAAATCAGAAAGACCAGTATGGGTTCCTCAGTGTCCCCTGACTAAAGAAAAGATACAAGCAGCCCATGACCTGGTCAAACAACAGTTAGCGGAAGGACATATACAACCTTCTGTATCTCCCCATCATACTTTCTTTTTGTCATCAAAAAGAAATCTGGTAAATGGAGATTACTGCAAGATTTAAGAGCCATTAATAGTGAAATGGTTATTATGGGACCTGCTGAATCAGGGATTCCTCAATTGTCTGCTTTGCCAAAAACCTGGTATGTTTTAGTTATAGATATTAAAGATTGTTTTTTTTTCAATTCCAATTCATCCTGAGGATAGTTCACGTTTTGCATTTACTATCATGAAGGTCCTGATCAGAGATATGAATGGAAAGTACTCCCTCAAGGGATGTCTAACAGCCCAACTATGTGTCAAATTTATGTTAACAAAGTAATACAGCCACTTAGAAATCAAAATCCTGAACTACAAATATTTCACTATATGGATGATGTATTATTAGCACACAAAGATAAAAACACATTGCTAGAATGTTATGCCACACTTACAAACTTATTAAAAAATTATAATCTAGAGATAGCAATAGATAAAGTACAGTTAAATTTTCCAATTAATTATTTAGGAGTTCTATTATCCTCAACCATGGTCCGTCCACCAAAAATTCAAATACAAATAGATCAACTCAAATCACTTAATGACTTTCAAAAGTTATTAGGAGATATAAATTGGGTAAGGCTTTATCTAGGTATACCAACAGGAGAGTTGTGACCTTTATTTGATATCCTAAAAGGTCCATCAGATCCAAATTCACCCCGAATGTTAACACCTGAAGCAAGAAAGGCATTAAAAATCATTAAAACATATATGGAAAATATGCATTTGGATAGAATTGATATAAGTTTGCCTTTATTATTTATTGTACTACCAACAAAAAATATTCCTACAGGATTATTTTGGCAAGAAGGTCCATTATTATGGATACATTTATCTTATTCTCCTAACACTATTCTTACTAGGTATCCTGAGGCTATAGGACAATTAAGACTCAAAGGAATAAAAGCGGCAAAGGGAGTGTTTGGAATTTCTCCCAATAAAATTATTACTCCATATACTATGAATCAAATTGATGAGTTAGCTAATGAGTTAAATACTGGGGCAATAATCATGTGCAAATCTAATGTTTCATTTGATAATCATTTACCATCTAATCCTTTATTGTCTTTTTGGTCATTGCATCCTGTAATTTTTCCTAAAATGACAAGAAAAACACCTATCATGAATGCTCCAAATATATTCACTGATGTGTCAAATAATGGTACAGCAGCAATAGTTACACCTGATCAAACTTTTACATTTTTTAGTACCCAAACAATCAGCTCAAAAGGTAGAGCTTAATGCAGTATTACAAGCTTTTGTGATGTTTAAAGATTCTGTATTTAATTTATTTTCTGATAGTCAGTATATAGTTAATGCTATAGTATCCCTTGAAGATGCTGGTAGGATTTCCCCTTTCTCTACTGTTTTCTCCTTGCTTTCCACTATACAAAGTTTAATATGGGACAGAAAAGATTCATTCTTTATAGGACATACCAGGGCACATACAGGATTGCCTGGAGCCCTTAGTTTGGGCAATGATTTAGCAGATAAAACTACACATGACATACATATTTTCTCTACACTAGAAGAAGCTACAAATTTTCATAAAAAGTTCCATGTCAATGCTAATACTTTACAAAAGCATTTTAAAATAACTAAGGAACAAGCTAGATAAATAATAAAACAATTTCAAAATTGTGTGACCTTTTTACCACAAGTTAATCTTGGAGTCAATCCTAGAGGATTGATACCTAACCATATTTGGCAGATGGACGTCACACACTTGCCAGAATTTGGAAAATTAAAATATTTGCATGTTACAGTTGATACTTCTTCTGGATTTTTGATGGGCTCGGAGAAAAAACTAAAGATGTTATAGCTCATTGCTTACAAAATTTTGCCACTGTGGGCGTTCCAAAACAGTTAAAAACAGATAATGCCCCTGGTTATACTTCTACCTCTTTTAAACAATTTTGCTCAACATTTGGCATTACTCATATAACAGGAATCCCGTACAATCCACAGGAACAAGGCATAGTTGAAAGAGCTCATCAAACTATTAAAATGTACTTATTAAAGCAAAAAGAAGGAATTGGGAAGGGGTATATATTCCCCAAAGATAAACTAAAAATAACCCTTTTTACTCTAAACTTTTAAAATTTGGATTCATCAGGGCGTAGTGCTGCAGAAAGGCATATGTGTCCAAAAAATGTACATAAGCCCAAGGTACTTTGGAAGGATATTCTAACAGGACAATGGAAAGGTCCTGATCCAGTAATTGTCTGGAGTCGGGGGTCTGTTTGTGTGTTTCCACAGGGAGAACAGCAGCCTATTTGGATTCCAGAAAGATTAACTAAGGTCCTGACCCAGTGATTGTCTGGAGTTGGAGGTCTGTTTATGTGTTTCCACAGGGAGAACAGCAGCCTATTTGGATTCCAGAAAGATTAACTAAAGTGATTTCTACAGATCAAAAAGAAGATGATTTGGCTCAAATCTATAACAACTGATATCCAAAACTCCAGTTTGGCTATTCTTACATCTGGCTGAACCAGGATGCTTTTTTCAATATCTATTTTATTATTGCCTTTTGCCATATCATGAAGTTCTATTTTGTTTTTTGAGCTCATACAGACCTAGGTTAATGTTTTGCTGATCAGTTCTATTTTTTTGACTATAGAGTTTTTAAACATTGCAATGGAGATTTCACCTGTAAAAAGTTATAAGGCCTTTACTAGTATGTCATGTGTTGTATGTATTATATTATGTGTGCACACTTGTGTTTTGTGTTATATGTTTGAATGTACGTATGTCTATATATCATATATGATGAGCGCTCATGAAAAAATGGATCCAAATTTTTTTTTCACGTGATTTAAATGGTTTAATTTAAATTGGGTAAACAGCTGTTAAGGATTGTTTTAATATATAAACAAAAAAGGAGGTTAACAGATCTGTTTATTTACTTTCACCTTTCCTTTTCATTATATTTAATAATTCTGTTGAAGATAAGGTACATTGTTAAGAAAATTGTTTTCTTAAAAAAAAAAGAAAAGAAAATTGTTTTCTTTTAGTACCTTCTGGAATGTTATATAATTTTTTCTTTAGCCATTATTGCAGAATTCCTATCTTCATCCCAGTGCCGGTGAAGACAAAAATAAAACCAATCTACAGCTTCTGCAAGAGCCATCACTGAACTGCTTGAAAACTTGCCTGGACTATGTATCACTTGTATGCACTGTGAACTCACTTGTATGCATTGTGAACTATCTATTGGTGTAGCGACTTGTGGTAGTGTTGGGGTATTTATGCTGATGGTGTCATTGGTGGTACAATTTTTCCAAAAGGAGCCATCACTGAACTGCTTGCAGAACTTGCCTGGACTATGAATCACTTGTATGCATTGTGAACTCACCTGTATGCATTGTGAGCTATCTGTTGGTGCAGCGACTTGTGGTAGTGTTGGGGTATTTTTACTGATGATGTCATCGGTGGTACAATTGGAGTGGTCAATTGGCTTGGTGTATCTTCCTCCCTTCTGCTTCTCATGGTCGTTCAGCTAAAATTTGGGGGCCAATAGAGGTGAGGCAAAGAACCTCATCCCCCACCCCCACTGATACAAAGACCTATCCACAGGTGTGGCTGTATACTGGACCAGTAGTCAGTGACGGGTAAGATCCAATTGCAATGGTACCAACCTAAGACAGGAGGCTGATGCCTTGAGGTCAGCTCATCCGATAAAGAGTAAGGACCATATGTACTATTGGACAACCTAAGGCAGGCATGATCCCTAAGCCACATGCTTGCTGAAGGGGCCCCAGCAAACTTCCAGCTACCAGCAAACTTCCAGCTGCCAACTGATGATTGGCTCACAGCGGCCCCAGCAACTTCTAACTGCCAACTGATTGGCTCCTCTGCGGTGATGCTCATTGGGCTGTTTCCCTGCCCTTTCAGACCACGGAGCTGCTCATTGGGGGACTTTTTTGGCTCCGCCCATGCAACCCAGACAATCAGCCTCAAGAGCAGGAGGAGTGGGGGAGGTGGAGAGGCTTGTGGGAAGCCAGTGGTGGCAGTTGGGCTCTGAAGGTTTTCCTGAGGAGCTGTTTTGTTTGGCGTGTGTGGTTCTAAAAATAAAGTTCATTTCTTTTGAAAGTGGCTCCTGAATTGTGCCCAGACAAACTGCGGCAGAACCAGCTAAATGGAATAGCATTTCACACAGAGCACCAGTCACACAACGAATAAGAAACCATATGAGAAGCCCACTTATATACAGTGGGTAAATGTAGTGGGAGATGAAAAAGACTCAGCTTACCAGAGAAGCAGGTGCCTAGAACTCATCCTGGATCCCCATCCACAAAGCCTGCTGCAATTCCGTTGCCAGTGAACCAAGGCACTGATACACCTCCATCTAGTATCAGAACAGACCAGGAATATGCAAAAACTTAAAGAGTAGCCAGGAAAGCAAGAATCATCACTCCCAGATAATTCATACATCGATCCATTACTTTATTCAGCAAGTAAGTATTTATTTGTTTAGATTGAACAAAATTTTGGATGCCTGTTTCTAGAGTTTGCCACATATTATATAGCCCAGATTTAAGTGAGCAACAGATCTTTGATAGAACTAGCATAGCAAACATAGTCCAAATATAACATAGGAGGAAGAAAGCAAAATTGAACTTATAATCACACCACATCTGCAGGTGATTTTAGAATTTAACCATATCCAGGGTGAGGAATGGAAAATATATTGGGTAAACCTTGCTGCTGTTAAGGGTACTTGGAATATGAAATGGACCACTGGGCCAGGACCATATTGGCAGTCACTGTGTGGTTGTGACTTCCACTTTCCAGGGTATCTGCTCGAGGTAACCATGCCAGGTTTTTGCGCTACAGGCCTGCAGTTGACCCAGCCAGTTAAAATTTAGTCACTATTTTTTATACCCCTGCCTCACACATAGAATCTGCCACAGTTTAAATACATCAGATTTAGACATAACACCAAGTAATCTACATGCTATAAAAGGAAAATATTAAGAAATTATATCATGAAAATATGAGAGTAAGAGTTTAAAATGATCAATCAAAATTATAAAATAATGAGGCTGGGGCTGTAGCTCAGTGGCAGAGTGCTTGCCTCACATGTGTGAGGCACTGGGTTCCATCCTCAGCACCACATAAAAATAAATAAATAAATAGACATATTTATGTCTACTACAACTAAAAAACAATATTATAAAACAGAAGGAGAAGGTGATGTCAGATGAACTTTATGTAGTTTCCAACAGATTTCTTATATACTTACACTCAAATACGAAGGGAATGTCATATCCATTTGCTCTCTGAACTATAGCCAGCAGGGAGAAATAAGCTGTGATGTAGTACCTGGCACAGCAGGGCGAGTACAGAAAAAAACAATTTACTGTATATTTCCAGAGGGAAAACATTAAATGTCCCCAACACAAAGAATTGCTAAATATTTGCAATGATAAAAATTATTTCATTAGTACACACTGTGTACATGTATTAAAATACCACAGTGTACCTCCATAAACATGTATAATTATTAGGTGTCAATTAAAAATAAAAAATTTCAAAACCCCAAAAACCTGGCATGGTTACCTCAGAGGTAAATAATAATTTCAACCAACCAATCAATCACAGAGTGTGTAAGTGTTATGGAATATTAAGAGAAACAAGTGCAAGGTAAGAGGTGTGGAGAGTGCCTGGTCTAGTCGTATTGAGAGGGACGGAGGCAACTTTCATTCACATGCATAATCAATCTGTTGATTAAGTTCATTCTTCCAAATAATTTGGTGTTTTAAAAACCAATATAGGAGATGTCTCTGTGTATAGTTATCACTCAGCTCAACTGTGTTCATAATTTTTTTCACTTGAAAGCTATTTTGCTGAATCAACCAGATATTTGCTATTGTCTAGGAAATAACTTCTAGTAACTCTTTAAAATCATTTCTTCTTCCCAATAGTAAACTTTATCATGGCCTGTACTGGCCTACATGATCAGCCTGCACTTGCCTCTCTCTTTGATTTCTCTCCTTTTCTTCTGGTGGTAGGTGTGATGCTTTCTGAAGCACACACACCAGACTGCTTTAGGATGTTTATGCTATTGCACTCTCTACCTAGAATAGTTTCCCACAGATACCCACTTAGCTAACTCTTTAACCAACTTCATGTCTATGTTCAAATCTCACTTTCTCAATGAGGTCTATTCTGATCCGCCTAGATAAAATGTAAACTGTTGCCTCCGTCCCTCTCAATATGACTAGGCCAGGCACTCTCCACACCTCTTACCTTGCACTTGTTTCTCTTAATATTCCATAGCACCTACATTATCTAACACACTATGTGATTGATTGGTTGGTTGAAATTATGATTTACCTCTGTTGCCTCAACTAGAATGAAGGCTCTATGAATGTTTTAGTTTGTCATGCTGTCATAACAAATTACCACAAACTTGGTGGCTGAAAACTAAAAATGATCAATGTGATCTCTTACCATTCTGGAGGTCAAAAGTTCAAGATTGGCTTTACTGGGCAAAATTCAAGGTGCTGGCAAGAAGGTTCTGAATGGAGTATTATATAGATCTGGGTTTAAAAACTAGTGCCACTATTTAACCTCAGTTTTCTCATTTATCAACAGAAATAAAACTTACCTTATAATGTTGTTGTAAAGAACATATTATGTGATGCATATGAAGCAACTGAACACAGCAATACATACTTTGTACAGAGTAAATGATGCACAGGCTTGCATCATGGGGGATAGGGGATGTCAGTGGCCTGGACCGGGAGAGTTGTGGTGATAGGTGTGGTGATTTGTGCCTTTCCAATGGTGATGAGAACATCTGATTCTGCTCTACTGCAGCATAAACTACACATTCAAAACAATCATACAGCTCTGTCACTAGCAACAGTTTTCTTGAAAAGAATTCATTAAAATTAATGAATAAAGTCAGCTACAATTAATTAAATCAATTCTGTTGTAGTGACTCATTTGGTCTCCTCACTGAGCAAAGCCATTGTCTTATTCACCCCATTAACAGTGATGTAGTGCAGCCTGAATACCAGGAGCACAGTAAGCTGGCCTGTTTTGCTGCATTGCCTTGATCTCTCACCCTGGAATTAAAATGGCAATTAGATCTCATTAAATGAGAGCAGACTCTTTATTTCTCTCACTCCAGATACTTAGTAATGGTTCTCGTGAAGTGTTTTTTGTACACTTTGAAAGCCCTTGACATTCTCTATTTTCATAAGTAAACTTTACTTTGTCATCAGCATACTTAGACCTTCAGAAGTAATCAACACTCCTGAGAACTTAACTCTGAGTCCAGGCACTGATTCCAGGACTTTACATCTGCCCACTCACTGATCCATTTTACTCCCAGGACGCAGTATGCGGCAAGTACTCTTAGTATCCCAATATTGCAGATGAGGAAACTGAGGTGCCAAAGCATAAGAAATTCAACCACGGTCTCCAAATTACCAAGTGGTGGGTTGAGAGAAAACTCAGGCAGAAAGGACCCAGAGCCAGCATTCTTAACCAAATCCTGCTGACTAATTCCCCAGCAAAGATACCAGAGGAAACTGAAACTTATTATTATTGGAATTTCACTAACAAAAGTGAAATGGACAAAAGGGAAAGGAAATATGTAAATATGAATCTTTCCTCACTGAAGAATTTGTACATTCCACTTCACCAGAAAAGTTGACTCTTTCCTCTGTGTTCATTCCAAATCTTTAATTATTTGTACTTGCATCAAATATTTATATAACACCCATCAGCTAGATATTGTGCTAGACATGAAAAGTGATCTTCCTCTCTCATACTGAGAAATCCGTGAGTTAGGATCTCACTTGGCATTTACCTATGCCTTCACCTCACACAGCAGCAGCTGAACTCACAGGTCTAAATAAACTAGGGTGGGATCAAAGTTGAAATAATATACCAGGAATATTAAAAAATAAAAGAATCTAGCATGTTGTTGCATGTGATTATCTATTACATGATATATGATACTCTATGTATTGACCCTCTATGTATACATTTTCTCATATCATAATTTTGTGTCTTGTGTATATATAAAAACCTATAATATATATTTATAAACTTATATATTTTGCATACTTTATAAAATTTCTCATATTAACAATGTCATTAAATATTTTATAAACTTTCTTCATTTATTTTTATACTAGCATGTTGCCATGCAAAATGGGTGATTATCTAGTGTTTCAATCTTTTGTAAATTAATATATATATATATGCCCAGACAAGTCCAATGGGAATACTGATTCATGATTTATGGAGGTAACTGCAACAACTGAATTACTTATGATGTGACCTAGAATAGACAAACGAGCAGCCTGAACCTTAAATTTCTATCTCCCTCCCACACTCAAATACCTCCACTGTTCAAGCATAGCCATCATCTGGCAAATTACATGATCTTTCCGAGTTGATTTCCTTAGCTGCAATTTGGGGGAGGATAAAGTGCTATCTCTAGTGCTGCTGTTTTCCAGCATGTGTCAGAATGGGAAATCGCTTCCACTTCCATTGGTAAATAGCTCCCTACTGAAAGACCACCTCCCTTCTTCGCACAGGCATGAATACATAGGCACATGCCAGTATGCGTGCACACACACAGTCTTCTCTAGGTTCTATTCACCGGCTTGGCTGCAGTTAAAATGCTAAAACCTTGAAACAAAAAGCTCTGGCAAGAATCTCTTTCAATGGACCACAGCCCATACCCTTCAGGTTTTGAAATGTCTTGAATTTTACTTCTGCCTAACTCATGGGATTGTTGTGAGGAATAAATTAATTTTACACTTATTATAGTAGATGTTTAATAGGTGTGTGTTGTTACTTTGATCAAAATAATAGTTAATATACAGCAATAACCACATACAGCATTTAAATTCATTTCCCCTAACACTTTCTTAATTATCACATTGCATCAGTTCTTAAAGCTATTTGAAGGACAAAACAAGTGCTTCTCAGAACAGTGGAAGTTAAGCAGTAATTCCCTGTGAGAAAAGTTCAACTGTAAATACATGTGCTTATTAATGCTAATAAAACAAAACAAACAGCGTTTATGAGAATTGCAACTTTGAAGGAGGAACGAGTATATCTAATAATAATTGATGTTGTTAGATATGGATATAGTTATAGTATTACTTGCAGCATAAAATATGAGATTTTTAAGTATAATAAAATTTTTAAAATGACTTTTCCTTACAGGACCATAATAACATAATTAAATGATAAGAGAGCTTTAACGGCATTGGAAAAACAAAAGCAAGTTTCAAAATAATAATCCAGAGAAGTCTTGTAATATTAGATTGAACACTCATTTGAACAAAATATGCAATTCTTTAGGTCAATGCTTAAAAACATTTCATTTTTATACTTTCACTAAAAACTAGATTTTTCAACTGAAACCATTTTGTTTCTCCTAGTGGCCCCCCAAGACTTACAAAAACAGACTTTGTGTTCCTGTGTGTGCAAGCATGTGTGCACAGTGAAGGCAGAATTCATTCACCAGCTCTGAAGCAGAGACAACAAACAGTGGCTCAAATGAATCTATTTTCTCTTAAAACTGAATACCAATTGATTTTTAACTACTATTACCTGAATGTGTTATAACTTCACCCTGTCATCATTTTTCTTCTGTAAGCATCGAAGACAGATTTTTTGATACATAACACTAAAAATTAATTCTTAATATTTTTTGAAGTTTCAGGTAATGTATGAAAGCTGAAACTTAGACTCTAGATATCTTTCAAAAAAGAGATAATATGAAAAATTTATGCTAGCCATCTACTGGCATTACTCTAAAACCTAGGAAAAAAGAAAAAGTGACTCAGATGAGGGTCAGGAAGCAAAGTCCAAAGACTGGGAGTAATACCTTAGGTTGTTTCTAGCCACTGCAGGTGGTTGGCTGGGCAGAGCAGAAGTCTAGCACTGAATGGTCCTATTCTCACCACGCGTGGCACCTATGGGAAGAAGTGAGTATTAAACTACTTCCATCAGACTGGGAGGAAGATTTGAGATAAATGCTTGTCCTGTACTATCATTTTACTCATTTAAAAAAGAAATTTAAAAATTTCCATTTGAAATATAGTCACTGTTTATCAGAGGAAAATCTGAAAATGTGTATGATTCCAACTAAACATGTTTTTGCTGTTAAAACACTGGGAGTTTAAAACAAAATCAACAGCAGGCCAGAGCAAGATGGTAGCTGAGACATGCCATCAATCTACTCTTCACAGAAACATCAATCTGAACAGCTATTCACACACCAAACCACTTTCATAAGAGCTAAGGAAACCATTCGAGAGACCACAGCACCTGGATTTGACGTAATAATAAGAAAGATATAATGAGAAGACAGAAATGAAGATCACCCTTCCCCCAACTCTAAGCAATGGCAAAAGGGAAAGAGATAACTCTTTCTAGGGAGAGGGAAACAGAATTAATCTAGGCCTTATACTTGAAACCCAGTACCAGGAACACCAGGGTGAAAACCAGTACTAGGCAGAACCTCATAGTCCCTGTTCCCAGGTCAGTGCCCACAGACTGAGCCTCTGGATCCACATTGGCCAGAGGCCCAATCAACCCCCAGCTTCAGGAAGCACAACACAAAACAGGACTCCATCTGCTAGGGGTTATGACAGGAAAGAAAACAAAAGACTTTGCCTTAGAAATCAACCTAAGTGCCCTTCAATAGATGAATGGATAAAGAAAATAGATAAAGAAATATACACAATGGAGTATTACTCAGCCATAAAGAAGAATCACTTTATGATATTTAAGGTAAATGGATGGATCTGAAAACTGTCGTGTGAAATAAGCCAATCCCCAAAAAACAAGGGATATGTGGAAGCTAACCTCCAATTATGGTGAGGGAAGTAGAAGTTCAATGAATAAACAAAGGGAAATGAAAGGAAGGGTGGGGAATGGGAAAAGGAAAGACAGTAGAATGATCTAACATAACTTTCCTATGCACATATATGAATATACCAGAGTGAATGTCACCATTGTATACCTCCACAAGAAATTAATTTTAAAAATAACTATGGGTAAATGGCAGAAGATCAATACAGGGAAGGGAGTAGGGGTATGAGGAGGAAAGGGGAAGGAAACGTAGCGGGAAATGAATTAGAACCAGATACATTCCGTGCCTTTATAATTATGTCAAAATGTATTTTACTATCACATACAAATTAAAAGAACCAATAAAAAAAAAAGAACTCAATGTTGGACCACCCTCATGAAGCTTGCTACCAGAAAGAATTCAGGAGTCCCTTATCCCTGGCCACTGCTCCCAGACAAAGTCTCTGGACTTGCCATAGCAACATGCAGAGTCCTGTACCTTAGGAAGAAGGTCTCATTGTCACCTGCATCATCACCACCTGTGAAATGGGTTGGTGCACATGCCTAAGATTGTGTAGGTACCTGAGACTGAGATGCAACCCAGCTTGATATCAACCTTGGCAGCAAGGAACTACCCAAACCCACCCTTCTCTCCCAACTACAATACAGACAGAATAATTGTCTACTTCGTGGAAGAGAAGGGAAGTAGTTGTCAAGACTTGGCATAGAAGCTGGGACCATTTCTTCCACAGTGAGACCCTGAGTCAGGCAGAATCCTACAGCACTTGACCATAGACTGGTGACTGTGAATAAGGCATCTGGACCTGCCCTGCCCCTGCCAAGGATTTATGGGTGTGGACACAGAAATTGTCACTGCATATGACATGATCTTATATACAGAAAACACCAAAGACTCCACCAAAAACCTATTAAAACTAATAAATGAATTCTGCAAAATAGCAGGATACAAAATCAACATACAAAAATCAGTAGCATTGCTATATCATAAGACTAAATTATCTGAAAGAGATAAATTCTATTAATAATATCTACAAAAAATACCAAGGGATAAAATATAATGAAAGAGGTAAAATAGCTCTACAATAAAAACTATCAAACAATGATGGTTAAAATTGAAGAGGACACCAAAAAATAAAAAAAGAAACCCATGTTCATGAATTGGAATAATTAAGATTGTTACAATGTCATCTGCACGACTAGGGTTGTAGCTCAGTGGTAGAATATTTGCCTCACATGTATGAGGCACTGGATTCGATTCTCAGCATGAGATTGTACTGAGAATATTGTATATTTTCATTTATAAATAAATGAATAAGATAAAGGTCCATCAACAAATTAAAAAATCTTTAAAAATGTCATCTGCAGATTCAATGCAATCTCTACAAAAATATCAATGACATTTCTCCCAGAACTAGAAAAAACAACTCTAAAATTTAGAGAAACCAAACAAAAAAAATCCAATATCTAAAGCAACCTTGAACTAAAAGCACAAAGTAGGGCATATGACACTACCCAACTTTGGAATATACTAAAAAACTTCAATACTCAAAACAACATGGTGTTGGCATCAAAACAGACACATAGATCAATGTTGCAGAATAGAGACTCCAGAAATAAACCCAACTATCACCAATTGATTCTGAAGAAAGGGGCCTAAAGCATTGTTTTTAGTAAACCGCACTGGGAAAACTGAATATTCAAATACAGAAGTTTTAAACTTGACCCCCAATGCTCACCATGTACAAATGTCAACTCAAAATGGATCAAATACCTAAAACTATAAACCAGAGCAAAAACATAATGGAAACACTTCAAAACACTGCTGTAGGCTATGATTTTTTTTGGATGAGACCTCAAAAGAACAGATAACTAAAGCAAAAATAAACAAACAGAAGTGTATTCATCAGTTTCCTGTCATTATAACAAAATATCTGAGATAATCTACTTAAGAAGAATAAAGTCTTATTTAGGCTCATGGTTTGGGAGCTTTCAGCCCATGGAAGGAGCATCTGAGGGAGGAGCTACTCACTTTCTAGTAACCAGGAAGCAAAAGAGGAATGAGGAGGGTCCAAGGTTCCACAATCCCCTTGAGAGTAGACCACAGGGATCTTCCACGAGGCCCCACCTCTTAAACATTCTGCCACCCCCTAATAGTGTCATCTCAGAGTTGGAATCTTTAAAACAAGTACCTTAGAGGACATTCAATCTGCAAAAATGTATAAGGAATTGTATTGAAGTAAGAAGCTTCTGCACAGCAAAGGAAGCAATCAGCATAGTGAAAAGATAATCTGCAGAATGGGGAAAAATGCACAAACTATTCACCCAACAATTTATGAGAAATTCAAAATCTCAAAAGCAGAAAAACAGACAATCCAATTTATAAAGGGCAAATGATCTGAATAGACATTTTTCAAAAGAAGACTCAAAGGTGGTCAGGGCCAGCCAGAGTAGAGGGCTTCATACCTCTGGCCTTGAGCAATACTATAATTTTGTATTTGCGTTATTTTATCAGAAAGATTGGAAAGCAAGTTGTGGACTTGGATCTCAAAACAAGGTTTACAAGTCCCAGTTTTTATTTTCTTTCCACTATACTATACCTTATGAAATTTTATTTTCCTGCTAGGTCGGTAGCAAGTTTTCAATATAACATCTCTAATACTTATATTCTATATCTTGAATTGTATAATGATTATTTTGTGACAATCTGTCAAGTTATATACTTAAGATTTGTGTGTTCTTTGGTAGATATATTTTGATTTTGAGCATTTATTAAAACAGTTTTCTGGCTGCTATGTGAAAAATGTTTGGGAGTAGAAAAACTGGAATCAGAGAGATAAAAAGATAACATTTGCTTGATTATGAATTGTTTTCTAGTTCTGAAGATGGAACAAAGAAAAAATTCATTTCTCTAGTTGCATGAGACTTTGTATAGATGGTGCAGGTTTGCAAGAGTGTAGTAAATCAAGAGCCAGTTTCCTACCCTCTCCTTAATGCCAGTGAGCAGGGAAGGAGAGGGGCCAAAGAAGGGTATGGAATAATCCATAGAGTTGGCACAGAAGCTGGATGCCACTCTATGAGCCTAGAGTTTTCCATAAAGACCAGCCATGTAATCAGGGAAAGAATAATAATTTATCCAAAGAGTCTTAGCAGATTTGTAGAAACCGCCTGGTAAAGATGGGTATCTTGTTGACTCCAACTGTCCTGGAGACAATAACAAAGAAACCTTGAGAAACCTTGGTTTTATGTGTCTAGTTGAGTGTTGTGCTTAGTCCTTTAGAGAGAAAAGAGACATCTAGGACGTGATTTGCATAACTATAAGCAATCCACAAATCCTTTTAAAATATTTTATTAAATTCCAATAGCATCCTTCTATAGCAAACATAGCATTTGCGTCTTAATCCAAATAGGTTACATTGTTAAATCTCTTCCTATAGGCTTCATTTAAGTGAGTAAAGAGAGAAGATTTCATTAAAATCTGGCATTTGGAGGAGATGCAGGCCCCAAAATACATTCACTGATATTGGAGGCTCTGCAGAAATCCAGATGAAAGATGATAGACTAATGTGATGGTAGTGGTGATAAAAAGAATGGATGGATACAAAATGTATTTCTGGAGGTGGTAATAATTGAACTGTGTGAGGAGTGAAGGAAAAGAACAATTACCATGTTTCAAGATTTCATAATTGGGCAGATTGTGGTGCTACCCATTGAGTTATGGAAGACATTGCAGAACCAATTACAGAACCAAGAGTTCTGTTTTAGACGTTGTAATCTTGAGATGTCTTTGAGGGGACACCCAAAATACCAGCCAGGTATGTAGTGGACATCTAAATATGGAGAAGTGAGGGGCCAGAAGTGGAGACATGCACTTAGATTGATGGCATATCAACAGTATTCAAAGCCTTTGGAAGGAGTGAGATAGCCTTGGGAGAGAAGAAGATAAGAGAAGTAGGCCACTAAGATGTTGAACACAGTAGAGGAAAAAAAACCTGTGCAAATACAAAACGGAGATTGTGATTGAAAGCAAGAGCAGCTTCCCTGGGTAATGGGATTAGAAGCCAGATTAAATTTGATTTAAGATTGAGTGGATGTGAGGCAGGAAAAAGGACAAGTATAAAAATGACTTCAAAGAGTGTTGTTTTACATACGTCAACCCATTTTTTTCTCTCAGAATCTTATGAAATAAGTACCCTTATTTTTCCCATTTCACAGATGAAGCAAATCAGGCCTAGAGAAGGTAATTGGTCCAAGGCCAAACAGCTACTAAATTACAGAGTTGGGATTTGAACTCAAATCACTTTAACTCTTAAACCCATGTTTTTAACTACCATTTGTTAATGCAAGCTACATAGCACATGATAAAGTATGGATTTGGGAACTCACTGACTCATAAATCAGACAATCAATTCAAGAAATGCTTGTCTAAAACAAACAATTTTAATTGCCTGAAAAACTTAATTTGGCATTCAAAAGCAGGTATTTAAAATTGAGTACAAAATTCTAATTAGTCCATCAAAAACGCACTTATCACTTCTTATGCACTTAACACAGTGATAATACAGTATCAAATGCAAGATCTGTCTCTGTTCCCAACTAACTGAGCCTCCTTGTCTACTACACTGATCAAAATTATAAAAACAAGCCACTGATGTTTAGTGCAATATAAAGAGTATGTACTGCTATGTGGGAAGGTGGAAAAAGATATTTGCAAGTCTATTAATAAACCATTTTGAGTATTCAAATCTACTTTTTTTTCCCAGTGGTTTTAAACTGAGGAAGGTTAATATTACACTGTTTATCCTTTGTTTTCTGTGCTTATTTGACTACTTAAAAACAATCTATTTTATTTGTCATGTACACATACTACATGAGATGTGTATATAAAATATTATGTTCTACAACAGTAGTAGGAGCACAGTGATTCACATGTCTTGACATTTCTATTTGGATTCCAGGGGGTGTCCAAGTAAGTGTTTTGTTTTCATTCCTATGTTCTTGAGAAGAATTTCCTTCAGTGTTAGACTATCTCAGAAATCACTACACTATAATATGTCCTTTCTTCCACATCAATCACAATCATAAAGTTTCTTTATTAAATAAATCTGTGACTTTTTTACATTCTTCTTTACATTGCTTTAATGTCATTCCATATCTTTTAATTTTATCACTGAGGTTTTCCAAGGAGTCTACTTCAGCCAAATTCCTCAGATTCATACTTGGTGTTTATACAACATTCTTCCCAAAACTTCCATGAGTGATTTAGTACTGGGCTAGTGAACTAAAAAAATTCTCTAGGAATTTATATGTACACATAAATATTATAGATAAGATACATGACGTGTAGAAAAATGTATATGCATCTAACTTTACTATTACAACTAATTCAATCAACATTTTATTAAGAAATACTAATTTTATTAGTACATATTTACAACTTGACAAGAAACTAGAAATATATAGATACATGTACTTATGTGTTCTGATACATATGGGGTAGTAGATTACTATGTGTTTATGTGTACATGCACAAGTATATGTATGTGTGGGTATGCACATATACATTTCCCCAACAATTGTATTATTCTATTTTAATTTAAGCAATTAAACAAGGTAATTGAAGATTTGAATAACTTGATCACCTCCTTTTAGTAATATGTAAAATCTTGCACCTAACAAAATTGAGTTTATTTTCTAAAAATACTTGTTTTTAATTATAAATAGGTGTGAGAGCAACTAGTGGCTCTACACAAAAAGAATGTTGCTTGAGGGCTGTATGGATTTGGGGATTCACTGACTCATAAATTAGACAATCTGTAGCTCAGTGACAGAGTGCTTACCTAACATGTGCGACCCGTACCATCATATACAAATAAAATAAAGATATTCTGTCCATCCACAACTACAAAAATAAAAAATAAAAAATAAAAGGAATGCTGCTTGAGCATGCAGCCAGACTTTGGGATCTTCCTTGACTGGGGGATGTTGCCAAACATCATCATCAGTTGAGCAACTAAGAAGCTGCTGCTGTTACTGAACAGGCCAGCATGTCAAAGCCCTCCAGCATGGCCCTGCTGCCACACCAGCTCTTTACTGGTGAGGACCATGGTCACATCACTTAGTGAACACTCTGCCTGTAAAACTGTGTTTACCAAAGGATAATCTCGAAACCCTGTTAAGCCTAGCAAGGGATCTCAGTCATCTTTGCGTCCTCAGTTCCTGGTACACAACCCATCACACAAATGAGTCTGGAATGCATGAGAGCAATGAGGAAGAAGACAGTGTCAACAGTGTTTTGGGGTATTCCACTATAACTCTACTCCTTCTTTCAACCAACCTAGTAATTTGGAAATTTGTTTCCTTAATTCTTCTCACCCCTTAATCCCTTTTGTCTAATTCACTTGTGAATTTATTTGACCCTGTTCCCAATATAAATCATGAATCATCTATTCTTCTCTTTCTCTACCCTACAACAGAGTCCAAGTTACACCATAAATCTCACCTGAAATACTGTAACAGCCTCCTAACTAGTTTCCCTGTCTCCACCTTTTTTATAAATCTACCTTCACTGTTCCATGTAGCATCCAGAACAATTTATTTTAAGTATA
Organism: Ictidomys tridecemlineatus; assembly: GCF_052094955.1. NCBI lineage: Eukaryota > Metazoa > Chordata > Mammalia > Rodentia > Sciuridae > Ictidomys > Ictidomys tridecemlineatus. The sequence goes on along the minus strand of NC_135487.1, from coordinate 62,300,833 downwards.
AATCTTATTAATGTCACTGGCTTAGCGCATATGAGTGACTCCCCAGTATGCTTCAAATGAAATTCAACCTCTCTCCATGGCCTCTACATTCTTCATGATCCAGGCCCTTTCTATGTGACAATAGTAAATAAAAGACTAAAAAGAGTAGACCATTAATGAACTCCTGGGAAAAAAAAATAGAGCTCTAGGAAAAGAACCAGGACCCCAGGAATATTTATCAGATAAATAGAGAGCAATTAAATCAGGTAATTGAAGATCTGAATAACTTGATTAGCTTCTTTTAGTAATATGTAAAATTTTGCACCTGACAAATATCCATTCTATTCAAATTCCATGGAATTTGTCTTTAAAAAATAAAAGGCAATCATAATAAAACCCAAACAGTAAAAATAACATAAGCAATATTTATGAAAAAGTGAATCATACTTATAAGCACCCTCAATACCCCCACCACCATCAAGCTACCCACTTGCAACTTTAAGAATGCTTTGCTAAATAATTCAGGTTAAACGGAATTCAACATTGAAATCACAGAATTTGAAGATGAAAGACAATGATGTTACTACACACTCAAGTGTAAGATGCAACAAAGAGATTTGCAATAAAAATTATTAATCCCAAACATATTTATCAGAAAAGAAGAAATACCAGCTAACGCTAATTCCTCATTCTTCTAAAAGAGATAAAAGAAGAACAATTAAGTGAACTAAAATGTATTCAAAAGAAGTTATCCATAGACATAGAAGCAGAATCAATCAATTAGAAATTTCACATGCCTCGAAATTACAAAATGATATTAAAACTTATTCTAGTACCAATGAAATAGACAAATATCTTACAACTATCAGTAAAACAAAAAATAGGAAGAAAACATAATGTGCAAAATTAAGAATAAGGAACCAATAAAAGCACAGGTACAGACAAAATTGACAATTTAGATAAAATAATGACGCTCTAGAAAAAAAATTAAAATAATACTAATTAAAAATAATCAAAATAATTGCCACAAGAAAAGGGAGAGCCATCCTGAAAGGACTAATCTTAAAAATAAAATCATAACAAAGTTTTCAAATTTATATCATCCTAAAAATCACCAGGCTTTTAGCAACTACCATTATTAATCCTCAGCATTAAACAGGAGGTATGTTTAGCAGTTAGCATTTATTGGGTGCATGCCATCTGTCAAGCACGGTACCAAACACTTCACAATTCCTTGTTAGGTAACTATCACCCACTCCATTTTATAAAACAAGGAAACAGAGCCAGGCAAAGTTAACTTGACAAATTCCACACAGCTAATAAATGGCAGACCTAATTTTGGAACAGACTGTAGTGAAACCACAAAGCACATCTTCCCATCCTCTACATTAAAGGCAGAAATGATTTAGCTTTAACAGGACATTGTTTTTTAAGAGATAAATAAATTTGCATGATCACTTCAAGAAGTTAGGAAAGGCATTTAATAAAATGCACTATCAGTTTCTGAGTTAAAAAAAAATACTCAACTTCCTTTACATGCTAAAAAAAAAAAAAAAAAAATCTTCTCAGAAGCCAAAAGCAAACACAATCCTCAAAGGTGAGAGAGCAAGTTTCTCAAACTGGTATTAAGGGAGGAGATGTCCACAGGCATGTTTAGAAAAAAAAATAGTCTTCCTCAGAGCAAATAAATTTGGTAGGTAAATAAGTTAATCAGATTCTTTTTTTACTGGGGGATTTCTCAAAGGCTCTAGAACACTAATATGTTTGTTCTGTGACTCTCCTGGGAGGAAATTTCCCAAGCTTCTTAGACTACTAAACTCTATGCTCTGCTTTCTGGGAACTAGTGCCCACAGTTAGGTAACAAAAAGGCAGCACTAGCTAGGCGTGGTGGCACAGGACTGTAATCTTAGCAGCTGGGGAGGCTAAGACAGGAGCATCCAAGTTCAAAGCCAGCCTCAGCAACATCAAGGCACTAAGCAATTCACTGAGACCCAGTCTCTAAATAAAATACAAAATAGACTGGGGATGTTGCTCAGTGGTTGAGTGTCCCTGAGCTCAATCCCTGGTATCAAAAAGAAAAAAAGAAAAGAAAGAAAAAGGCATCACTCAGCACTATCGAGCACTGAAGACCTCTACAGCAACATTTCCAACAGAACTAGAATTCCCACCATATATCATCAACACTGTTCTAGGGGAACTAGACAATGCAATAAAAGAGAAAAAACAAGACATATGTATTGGAAAGGGAGAAAAAACGCTTGTTTGCAAAAGATGTGTACACATAGAAAGTGTGTATACATAGACAGAAAATCTAAGATTAAAACAATCGATTAAAAACTAAAAATGACAAGAGCTTAGTTTGTTAGATACAGAAGAAGTATATATATATATATATAAGTTGAAATAACCTCAATGGGTTTGTGATTTTTCTAGACAGATTTTTCTCGTGATTTGTGGTGAGTGGAAAAAAAAAGTTATTTGAAATGTATAGATTTCATTATTTCCTTAATCTGATTTGAAGGTCACAATAATGACACAAGGAGAAGTATATTTCCCTTGCTTCTGAATTTTGTGTTATCATGGAAAAGTGAATCAATACAGAAGAATTATTTAATACATTTAGAAACAACTCTGGTGATAGTTGTGTGGCCTTGGAAGGTAGCTCTCATGGGTCTAAGATTTTATAAAATTTCAGGATTAAAAAGAAATTTTAGGGTTGGGGTTGTGGCTCAGAGGTGGAGGGCTCACCTAGCTTGCATGAGGCACTAGGTTCGGATCCTCAGCACCACATAAAAACAAAATAAAGGTATTGTGTCCACCTACAACTAAAAAATAAATGTTAAAAAATAGAAAAAAAATTTAGGTCATCTAGTAGGATCCAAAAGACTTAAAAAATATTTAGGTCTTGGGGCTGGGGATGTGGCTCAAGCGGTAGCACGCTCACCTGGCATGCGTGCGTCCCGGGTTCGATCCTCAGCACCACATACAAACAAAGATGTTGTGTCTACCGAAAACTAATAAAATTCTCTCCTCTCTCTCTCTCTCTCTCTCTCTCTCTCTCTCTCTCTCTCTCTCTCTCTCTCTCTCTCTTTCTCTTTAAAAAAAAAATATTTAGGTCTTAATCCCTCATGTCATGTCATAGAATTTATCCTAGTAAATAAGTAAAAAATAAAAAATGCACAAAGCTATTTATATTACAATTTAACAAAGGGTAATACCAATAATATCAGTTTGCACAGAATGCTATTGTTTAAAACAATGAAGCCACCTTATGTTATGCTAAACTAATTTTAAAAATTATGTGACATGGGGCTGGGAATGTGGTTTAGCAGTTTAGCACTTGCCTAGCAAGTGTGAGGCAATGGGTTCAATTCTCAGCACCACATAAAAATAAAATACAGGTTATTGTGTCCACCTACAACTAAAAAACATATTTAAACAAGTTATGTGACCACATGAAACACTGTTTGCAATGTGATAACACAGAAAAGTAGATGATATAATAGTGTGTAAAATGCTATCCCAGCTTTTCCAACATGTTGCATCAGTTAGCTTTCTGTCACTGTAACACATAACTAAGATCAATCAACTGAAAAAAAAAAGTTTCTTTTTGGCTCCAGGGTTCAATCCAGGTCACTTGGCCTCATTGCCTTTGGAGCTGTGGCAAGGGAATACATCATTGGAGGGAATATAGGGCAGAAGAACTTCTCACCTCATGGTGATCGGGAAGCAAAAAGGAAGAGAAAGAAAGAGAATAGCATCTGAATATCCCCTTAAAAAGCATGCCACCAGACCCAATTTCCTTCCAGGAGGCCCCACCTACTAAATGTTCCACCACCTCCCAGTGGCCATGGGTTTGAAAGCAATCCTTCAACACATAGGTCATTGGGGGACAGTCAAGATCCAAACTGCAACATCATACACACTCAGGCCCCTGCCAACTCCCTTCACAAGTTACCTTTGAGCAAACTATAGCTTGGACAATACATAGATGCAATGCATATCAAAATATTATCAGTGCTTAAGTCTACCTAGGAATATTATAGGTGACTTATGTTTTCATTTGAGTCTTTTTCTGTGGGCAAAATCTACAAAATTCTCTGTAATGGGGGGTGGGTGGTATTGTACCTTATCTGGTTCAACCACAAAGCCTATTTTCATTACCTTTGAATAGTATGCCTCCAAGTGTATTCTTCCATTCTGTGTTCAAGGGCCTGCTGTGACGTGGTCCTAGGATCCCCAGAAAGTACTCCCAAATAGTCATCTTCACACTTTGCTATAATCTGATGTACTTACCTTATAACTCCCCTCCAGTCATGAAAGATAAGTTAGTACCTTTTTAAAATAATAATGCTTAGAATTTTTTTAAGATAAGGAAAATTCTCTTTGATTCTTTCCTTCAGATTAAATATTCCTCAGTTTTTTCCAACATTCCATTTTGTGTCATAGGTTTGTAACAGTTCCCTGAACATACATAAAAATCCTTTGCCTTTTATTAAGAAGAGGTGGATACAGTCCTGGCCATTGATGGAGTAACGTGTTAAAAATAATAACTTGGAATATGCATTGCTCAAACTTCAAAAGATAAGTTGCCAAAAGGCATGGCCTTTGCTCCTTTCAAATAGCAAGTGTTTCAAACAAAATTCTCATTAATCTATCTCCAGAAGAAGCAAAGCCTGCCTGTCAAGTGTCTAAGCTGGAGTTAGGGTAAATCACAACCTGACACTTGTTCAAGCAGCAAGCTGTTCTTCATCTCCATTTTGTTCTGTTGCTCAAGAAATCTTATAATGATTCCATCTACAGGAGAAGGAGTCAGACAAAGACTGTTCAGCCCACTGCCATATGGGAGAGAAAGAGAGAGAGAGGCCCACTGTTTATGAGAAAATTCTCAGCCCCCAAGATTTATACAGAACCCTAGTAACAGAACACTGTAATGAAAAACTTTCAATAAAAGCAAACAAAAGTATATAATTCATCCTTGTAGGTTTATAAAATCTGGTTAGTCATACAAGCAGATTTACAATATAAAAATAAATACGGCTGAACATGGTGGTAAACACCTGCAATCCCAGCTACTAGGTAGGCTGAGGCAAGAGGATTGTGAGTTCCCATGCCAGGCTCTGCAACGGAGGGAAACTCTGTATAAAATTAATAATAATAATAATAATAATAATAATAATAATAATAATAATAAATTCTTTTTAAAAAGAGCTATGGATGTAGCTTGGCTGGAAAAGTATGTCAGGATTCAGTCTCCAATACTTCCCCCTCTCCAAAAATGTAAACTGAAGAAAACAAAAAGTTGAAGTTAAAATACAGGATTGAGGCAATTGTGGTAATGTTCAAATACAATAAAGGCTAAAAGACACTACCACAGTCACACGTCTAGACAAGAGGCTGTTGCAAGCCCTGGGGGAAAAAAGAAGAAAAGTAGAGCAGCCTCTCTCAACCTGAAACCCTTAATTTTCAGTAATAAAGACAACTGGGTGTGTAGGGAAGCTGACTCCACAATGCATGTCCTCAGTGGTCTCCAGTTCCGAGTGATATTTTTTTAAATGGAAATTTAAGAATACAGAAATACCATAATTATCCACTCTTGTTCCACACTGTCAAACCCCCACGCTGCCCCCACCCTACTAGTCCCAGAGCATTCAAATGTGCTCCAAGACCATTCTTCCTGGACCTCAAATCTTCCTGAGCTGTCTTCCCATTTCCTGTTCCACTTCACAATAAAGCTCAGCAAAACAGTTCACAGTATTCTGCCTCCACTTCTCTACCTTCCATTCCCTTTTCTTTTGAACATTTTTATTATTTTTTAATGACATAAATAAGACATTCTTGTACATAGTGAAGAAATGCAATAGCAGAAAGGTATGTTATGTAGGGTAACCAATGTTAATTACATGAGCTGTATCATCCACATCCTCTTCCTGTACATAGGCTATATGTGCACGAATTTGGAAGTTTTCTCATTGTTCTTTGTTCTTACAGAATGAGATTGTATGGTATAAATTATTTGCTACAAATTCTGATGATTGAACTATTCATAATAAAATCTTCACCTGTCTGGCTGCTGTCCTAGCATGCTACTAAAGCTGCTTGTCAATTTTAGTACATCCCTCCATGTTACCAGCTACCTCCTGCTGTCAAATACAGTGGACGCTTCTGGAGTTCCTATCTTACTCTAGTACCCAGCAAGATGAGAGGGGATGACTCCTGCCTTCTTAAAGCCCAGTTCTCACTTGTTTTTGTTATACCTCAATTCCTGGTCTTCTCATCTCAGTGGTGTCTCCTCTAATGACTCCTGGATGATAGACATCTTGACTCCAACCCAGGCTTGTTTTACTCTTCTACCTCTACAGCTTCAGGTTAATGTCTAATAGAAATTTCAAATCTTTTATGTTCAGAATACAACTGATCTTTACCCCACTACGCATTCACTCCATCAAGTATCCAAGTGAATCAGCTGGGAGGTAGTTGGATATTTGTTTGGAAAACAGAGAAGAATTCCAGGTAGAGATAAAAATGTATGAGTCATCAGCAATAGATGGTATTATGAGATCACCTAATAAAAGATTAGAGTCTAGGATTTCTACAGTTTTTTGAAAATATATATATTTTTTTTTCTTAACTTAGAGTGTTTTCAGAAAGAACAATGCTGTGTCAGGAAGCAATGGATTATTTCATGACCCTTGATCAGTCTTTCAAACAAAGAGGCTCTCCCTACACTATTTAAATGGTTCAGAAGGAAAGACAATACAGTCAGGGGTGTAGAGATCGATAGGACCCAAACAGAGCTTCGAGATATCTAGCCAGAGCAGTATGTGTAAGACCGTAGACTGCCTTTTCTTATCAGTTTTTAACTATAATTGCTACCTCAACAGCCTTATTTATCAAAAGTCAAAGAAAAATTATCTGGCCATCATCCCTGCATTAGGTTTTAGGAGGACATTTATGTCTGGTGCTACATAAACACAGAAATGGTCAATGAACTGCACCAGGGTTCTTATCTGAAAATTAAACCTACCACTAGATCTGTAGGAAGCAATTAAATGAGATGAACTAGTGAAATCAAATTACTAACCTATAGAACATGGGCTAATCAATAGTAAAATCAATGAAATTGTCATGAACTCCTGTCTGACAGGTAAAATTAACTCTTGTGTCTTCAAAATGTAGCTGCCATAAATAGATTTTTTATTATAGTGAGCAGGCTTTGTCAAGAAGAAAATGTGGTAAGAAACATCATGCAGCTTGAGATTCTCTCTCTTTCTCTTTCTCTTTCAGTTATGCATAAATTTGGTAAACTAAATTTATTGTGAGACTGAGCCAATATAATAATACTGGATCTAATAATATGTCTAAATGTGTGTCTAATGCTATATATTCTGAGCATCTGGAAAATGAACTATTGTTTTGAATGTATTATGTTCCCTTTGCAGAAATAAAAAGCCACCAAAGAATGTTCATAGAATAAAAGCATTTATGTCAATCTTAGCATTCATTCCATTTAATTTTTATGTAAGATATAAAGCAAGTTTCTGGATGGAAAACTTTAAGATCTAGGTCGTGATTCAATAGAGTTATAACTCCAAGACCAACACTCATTCGTTTGATCAGTCACCAAGCACTGTATATCAGCCATCCAGCAATGGAAAGACAGCCCACACACCATTATTTTAAGGCAATTGTAGCCTTGTGAGCACACTTTGAAATACAGAATGTTATGTGTATTTTACTGAGCTCTGTATGTGCTATAGGAATTTGTTTTTTTTTATTTTAACTGATTAGAGAAGAGCTTACAAAAGACTAAGGTTAAAGAAAATTTTAGAATAATAATAAATTGATGGTAGTGAAAAGGGGTCAATGCAAATCACTAAAACAAAGAAAAAAAAGAATTTCAAAGTCAAGTTCAACAAAGGTAACATAGAAAAAGTTGATTGTAAGCTAAGTCCAACCATGTCAAGGTAGAAGAAATTAGCTTATCCTTAAGAAAACAAGGCTATCCACAAGAAGGCATTCATTCTCCTAGTGTAGAAGCAAGTTCAACAACTTGAAAAAAAAATGTTGAGCAAAGACTTTCTAAACACCAGAAATACAAACAATGTAGCTCATGAAACAGAGCAAACATTAGGAGAGCTAAGAGCAAGGACTCCTGAGACAGCATTCGTACATTTAAATTCAGACTCCAGTATTAAGTTGTGTTACTTTGAGCAAGTTATTAAACTTCTCTATGCCTTATATTCTTTGGCTATAAATTAAAATAAGGTTATAATATTTCCTATGTCATATAATTATTGTGAAGCATAAATTAAATAATCTGTTTAAAGCACTTAGCACTTCAGACACGGGCAATGTTCAAAACCTGCATTTTCTATTGCTATTAACTTTCTGGAAAGTTCATACTTGTATTTTACAAATACTATTGAGTACACTAAGTGGATTATACTCAGCCTGAGCTATCACTGAGGGCACACTGGGAGAATAAAACGGACATGTTCTCAGTTCATAAAGAGCTTACAGTTGCCCTACTGGACTGTCAAAAAATAAATAAGTAAAATAAAACAATAAATAAATAAATAGAAGTATAATTGAAAAAGTAGAGGAAGAGTATCAATGGAAGGGTGGAGGAGAAAGAAAGTGGAAGTACTGGGGATTAAAATGGATGGAAAACTTTAAGATCTGTATATGCATGTATATGCATTTAATCATGTATATGCATTTATGAATGTGTCAAAACACAGCATTTAATAAAAGATAAACTGGAAGCTTGGTCATTTGTTTGGTGCTCTGGGTATTCCAAGAATTAATTTTAGTGACTTTGACTAGGCTTTCTCCTTATGATGGATTAGCTCACTTCAGACTAACCCTCTTGCTGACACAAACAGAAATCCTGGACATATTGTTTTCTAAAAATTGTACTTGAAGTTATCAAAAAGCTACCAGTAGTAAAAAAAAAAAGAGAAGGAAAACAGAAGGTAACAATCCCTCTTAAGACATGTGTTGTTTTAAAATCGGTAGCTGAATGTCTAAATGGGATAAAAGTGGAACTCAAAGCCCAAGAAGGAGGAGAGAGTCCTGAAAAATACTTAAGGATTTCAGATGGGTCCCTGAAAGCATGTACTTTAGAAGTGGAGGTAAAGTGGAACTGCTAAGTCCTTACCAAAACCGAAGACTGGACCCTAATCATGTCAATCCTGGACTGATTTAAAGGCTCTAACCCACTCCAAATGTTTCCCAAAAATAAAAATAATTCTCTACGAATGAAATTATCTAGAGCCTCAAAGCATCCGTACTCTTCCTTGTATGTAGCATTCTTAGAGTTGAATTGTGAACTCCCAAAATTCATACACTGAAGGCCTAACCCCCCAGCACCAAGGAGCATATTTGAAGATAGTGCCTTTAGAAAGGTAATTAAGTTGAAACAAGACCATGTAGGATCTTTTCATTCAGTCTGATGAGGATCCCTGTAAGAAAAGGAGATGGAGACACACAGACACAGCATGGAGGAAAGACAATGTGAAGACACAACAAGAAGGCAAGCCAGGAAGGCAGGGCCCAGGAAACCACACCCACATGACTTCAAACTCTAGCTTGAGGTTAAACTCCTATCATCTAGAATTGTGGGAAACCAATTTATGTTGTTGAAGCCACCCAGTCTATGGTGTTGGCTACTGACTCATTAGCATACTAGTTAAAGTGCCCTGAAATTAATTTTTACAAAGGCAAATAAAGAAAAGAACTGACATTAAACAAGGAAAAAAATCAATATAGAACAGGCTCATGGGAGATCCAAATACTAGAGTTAAAAAAACATATTTTAAATTAGTTGTCATTAATATGTTAAAAAATGAATGAGGGGCTGGGTTTGTAAGCTCAGTGATAGAGCATTTGCCTAGCATATGCAAGACACTGGGTTTGATCCTCAGCACCACATAAAAATAAATAAATAAGATAAAGGTATTTTTATCCATCTACAACTAAAAATATATTTTTTAAAATTAATAAAAATATGGGGGAATAAGAACATGGCTGCCAGCGAAGAGGCAGCACATACAATGCCTCCGTGGTAAGGGGATCAGAGAGACTCATTAATACACCCACATGCGTCCTGCTGGGAAACTTCAAGCAAATTTCCTCTGAAAGGAGACCTTCCTGGAACTAGTAAGTTTAATAGGAGGTGTCAGATTGTCACAAAATACTGAATCTCGGCAACCCAGAGCAGGGGCACAGTCCCGCCGGGGCCGCCGAATGGCTGCTGCCTACACATTGCAGTGAGCATAGGAGCGGACACTAACCGCCTGGACCCCCACGGGCGGGCTCTGTGAACCCAAGCCGACCGCTGCCCACACGCTGCAGCATTCGTGGGAACGGTCGTTGCCTGCCTGGGTCCCCGCGAGCTGGCTCTGTGAATCGCAGCCGGCGCAGGCCACACGCTGCATTGTTCTTGGGAACCACTGCTGCCTGCCTGGACCACCGCGGGCGGGCCCTGTGAACCCAAGCCGACTGCCGCCCACATGCTGCAGCGAGTTTAGGAGCAGGAGCGGCCTGCCTGGGTCCCCGCGAGCTGGCTCTGTGAATCGCAGCCGGCGCAGGCCACATGCTTCATTGTTCTTGGGAACCATTGCTCCCTGCCTGGACCCCCACGGGCGGGCCCTGTGAACCCAAGCCGATCGCCGCCCACACGCGGCAGTGAGTTTAGGAGCAGGAGCGGCCTGCCTGGGTCCCCGCAAGCTGGCTCTGTGAATCGCAGCCGGCGCAGGCCACACGCTGCATTGTTCTTGGGAACCATTGCTGCCTGCCTGGACCCCTGCGGGCGGGCTCTGTGAACCCAAGCCGACCGCTGCCCACACGCTGCAGCGAGTTTAGGAGCAGAGCGGCCTGCCTGGGTCCCCGCGAGCTGGCTCTGTGAATCGCAGCCGGCCGCAGGCCACACGCTGTAGCGAGTTTAGGAGCAGGAGCTGCCTGCCTGGGTCCCCGCAGCCCGGCTTTGTGAACCGCCCACACGTAGCATCGAACTTGGGAGCCGTTGCTGGCTGTCTGCCTGTCCCCCCCCCCCCCCGGGCTGGCTTGGTGAACCTCAGCCAGCCGCTGCTCACACGGCGCAGTGAACACCGGCGCTGCCTGCTTGGCTGCTTGGGCCCCCACAGACCAGCTCTGTGAACCGCCGCTGGCTACCGCCAAGCGGCCGCTGCCTACACCCTTGCAGTGAGTGGGGGAGCAGGCGCTGCCTGCCCGGCCCCGAGGGCCCGACTCTGTGAACCTCCTCTGGCGGTTTGGAGCTGCAGACGACCACCCTCCACCTGCCAACCAACCCAGTGCTGCAAACGACCCCTGACCAGCTCTGCAAAAGGCCCTGCCCACACAGCGAACAGCAGGAATGGAGACCCGCCCAATCCGGGAGGAAGTACCGCTGCACAGTGATTGACTCCCGCCTACTGAGAGGAGAAAATTGGCCCGGTGGGCATAGCTCCACTCACTGGAAGAGCAGTTAATCGAACTCTAGGACTGCATTTATAAAAATTTTTTTTTTTTGCTGTCTTTTTAAATGTTTTTTAATCCATCTTATTTTATTTTATTCTATTTTTTAAATCTCATTTTCCATTTCTACTATTATTATTTTTCTTTAAATCCCTTTTAATCTTCTATTTTTTTCTATCCTTCTTTTCTCCTGTCTTTACATCTCTTTTTAATTTTCTTATTCCCCCTTCCTTGAATTCTACCTGCTTACTCTTATTCTCTTTAGTGACTTCTACCCATCCCTTCTAATACCTTTCCTCCCAAGCTTCAAATATATTTATAGGAGTAAACAGTAACTCAGCAGTCAAACAGAACAAGAAACAATATGAACAGCATGAAAAAGCAAGGAAGAAAAGGAGTGCAAACAATGCAGGGCAGCCTAAATATTCAGGAGGATATAGAATCACCAGAAAAATGGTCATATAAAGAACTCATGGAACACCTGAGACAGATGGAACGGAACCTTAAAGAGGATACAAGACAGCAAATTCAAGCAGCGAAAGAACACATTGAGAATGTATTACACAAACAGATAAAGGAAGAAGTTAAGCATCTTTATCAGGAGATAGAGACTATAAAAAAGAATCAAACCATAATCTTAGAAATGAAGGAAACTATAAACCAAATTAAAAACTCAAATGAGAGTATCATTAATAGAGTGGAGCAAGTAGAAGCCAGAACATCAGATAATGAAGACAAAATATATCATCTGGAAAAGAGGCTAGCCATCTCAGATAGGCTGGTTAAAAATCATGAGAGAAGCATACAAGAGATATGTGATAATATAAAAAAAAACAAATTTAAGAGTCATTGGGATAGAGGAAGGGATAGAGATTCAAACAAGGGGAATGAGTAATCTACTAGATGAAATAATCACAGAAAACTTTCCAGAATTAAAAAAGGAAACAGATATACAAATTGTAGATGCATACAGGACACCGAACATACAAAATCTCATTAGACCAACGCCAAGACACAATGTTATGAAGATATCCAATATACAGAACAAAGAGAAAATATTAAAAGCTACAAGAGAAAAGAGAAAGATTACATTCAGGGGTAAACCAATAAGGTTAACAACGGACTTCTCAACTCAGACGCTGAAAGCGAGAAGATCCTGGAATAACGTATTTCAAACACTGAAAGACAATGGATGCCAACCAAGAATTCTGTACCCAGCAAAATTAAGCTTCAGATATGACAACGAAATAAAAATCTTTCACGATAAACAAAAACTAAAAGAATTTGCAGCCAGAAAACCAGCGTTGCAAAGCATCTTGAGCAAAACACTTCACGAGGAAGAAACGGAAAACAATAACCAAAGCCAACAGTGGGAAGTACCTCAGTAAAGACAGACGGAGGGGGGAAAACTAATCATGGTGAAACAAACGCAATTAAAAAAAAAAACGAGATAAATAATCAAATATGGCTGGAAGTACAAACCATATATCAATAGTAACTCTAAACATTAATGGTTTAAACACTCCAATAAAGCGACATAGGCTGGTAACATGGATCAAAAAAACAAATCCAACAATATGCTGTCTCCAGGAGACTCACCTGACTGGAAAAGACATACACAGGCTGAAGGTGAAAGGATGGGAAAAAATATACCACGCACACGCTCCTCGCAAGCAAGCAGGGGTGGCCATCCTCATATCGAATAAAATTGACTTCAAGACTAAGTTAATCCAAAGGGATAAGGAAGGACATTATATACTGTTAAAAGGAACCATTAAACAACAAGACATAACAATTATCAATATTTATGCACCAAATAATGGTGCTTTGAAGTTTATAAAACAAATTCTCCTCAAGTTCAAGAATCAAATAGGCCACAACACAATAATTATGGGTGACTTCAACACACCTCTCTCACCATTGGACAGATCCTCCAAGCAAAAGTTGAATAAAGAAACTATAGACCTCAATACCACAATCAATAACCTAGACTTAACTGACATATATAGAATATACCAACCATCATCGAATGGATATACTTTTTTCTCAGCAGCACATGGATTCTTCTCAAAAATAGACCATATATTATGCCATAGGGCAACCCTCAATAAATATAAAGGGGTAGAGATTATACCATGCATTTTATCTGATCATAATGGATTGAAACTGGAAATTAATGATAAAAGAAGGAAGGGAAAATCCAACATCACATGGAAAATGAACAATATGTTACTGAATGATCAAAGGGTTACAGAAGACATAAAGGAGGAAATCAAAAAATTCTTAGAGATAAATGAAAATGCAGACACAACCTATCGGAATCTATGGGACACAATGAAAGCAGTTTTAAGAGGGAAATTCATCGCCTGGAGGTCATTCCTCAAAAAAAGGAAAAACCAACAAATAAATGAGCTCACACTTCATCTCAAAGCCCTAGAAAAGGAAGAGCAAAACAATAGCAAATGCAGCAGAAAGCAAGAAATAATTAAAATCAGAGCGGAAATCAATGAAATTGAAACAAAAGAAACTATTGAAAAAATTAACAAAACTAAAAGTTGGTTCTTTGAAAAAATAAACAAGATTGACAAACCTTTAGCCATGCTAACGAAGAGAAGAAGAGAGAGAACTCAAATTACTAACATAAGGGATGAAAAAGGCAATATCACAACAGACGCCACAGAAATACAGAAGACAATTAGAAACTATTTTGAAAACCTATATTCCAATAAAATAGAAGATAGTGAAGACATCAATAAATTTCTTAGACATATGATTTGCCCAGACTGAGTCAGGAGGACACACACGATTTGAACAGACCAATATCAATGGATGAAATTGAAGAAGTAATCAAAAGACTACCAACCAAGAAAAGCCCAGGACCAGATGGGTATACAGCGGAGTTTTACAAAACCTTTAAAGAAGAATTAATACCAATACTTTTCAAGTTATTCCAGGAAATAGAAAAAGAGGGAGTCCTTCCAAATTCATTCTATGAGGCCAACATCACATTGATTCCGAAACCAGACAAAGACACATCAAAGAAAGAAAACTACAGACCAATATCTCTGATGAACCTAGATGCAAAAATCCTCAATAAAATTCTGGCGAATTGGATACAAAGACACATCAAAAAAATTGTGCACCATGATCAAGTAGGATTCATCCCTGGGATGCAGGGATGGTTCAATATACGGAAATCAATAAATGTTATTCACCATATCAATAGACTTAAAGATAAGAACCATATGATCATCTCGATAGACGCAGAAAAAGCATTCGACAAAGTACAGCATCCCTTTATGTTCAAAACATTAGAAAAACTAGGGATAACAGGAACTTACCTTGATATTGTAAAAGCTATTTACGCTAAGCCCCAGGCTAGCATCATTCTGAATGGAGAAAAATTGAAGGCATTCCCCTTAAAATCAGGAAAAAGACAGGGATGCCCTCTATCACCACTTCTATTCAATATAGTTCTCGAAACACGGGCCAGAGCAATTAGACAAATGAAAGAAATTAAAGGCATAAAAATTGGAAAGGAAGAACTTAAATTATCACTATTTGCAGATGACATGATTCTATACCTAGAAGACCCAAAATGGTCTACAAAAAAACTACTAGAACTAATAAATGAATTCAGCAAAGTGGCAGGATATAAAATCAACACGCACAAATCAAAGGCATTTCTGTATATCAGCAACAAAACCTCTGAAATGGAAATAAGGAAAACCACTCCATTCACAATATCCTCAAAAAAAATAAAATACTTGGGAATCAACCTAACAAAAGAGGTGAAAGATTTATACAATGAAAACTACAGATCCCTAAAAAGAGAAGTACGAGAAGATCTTAGAAGATGGAAAGATATACCCTGTTCATGGATAGGCAGAACTAACATCATCAAAATGGCGATATTACCAAAAGTCCTCTATAGGTTTAATGCAATGCCAATCAAAATTCCAATGGCATTGCTTGTAGAAATAGATAAAGCAATCATAAAATTCATATGGAAAAATAAAAGACCCAGAATAGCAAAAGCAATTCTAAGCAGGAAGTGTGAATCAGGTGGTATAGCAATACCAGATTTCAAACTATACTACAGAGCAATAGTAACAAAAACAGCATGGTACTGGTACCAAAACAGGCGGGTAGACCAATGGTACAGAATAGAGGATACAGAGACTAATCCACAAAGTTACAACTATCTTATATTCGATAAAGGGGCTAAAAGCATGCAATGGAGGAAGGATAGCATTTTCAACAAATGGTGTTGGGAAAACTGGAAATCCATATGCAACAAAATGAAACTGAATCCCCTCCTCTCACCATGCACAAAAATTAGCTCAAAATGGATCAAGGACCTTGATATCAAATCTGAGACTCTGCATATGATAGAAGAAAAAGTTGGCTACGATCTACATATTGTGGGATCAGGCTCCAAATTCCTTAACAGGACACCCATAGCACAAGAGTTAATAGCAAGAATCAACAAATGGGACTTACTTAAACTAAAAAGTTTTTTCACAGCAAGAGAAACAATAAGAGAAGTAAATTGGGAGCCTACATCATGGGAACAAATTTTTACCCCCCACACTTCAGATAGAGCCTTAATATCCAGAGTTTACAAAGAACTCAAAAAATTAGACAATAAGACAACAAATAACCCAATCAACAAATGGGCCAAGGACCTGAACAGACACTTCTCAGAGGAGGACATACAATCAATCAACAGATACATGAAAAAATGCTCACCATCTCTAGCAGTCAGAGAAATGCAAATCAAAACTACCCTAAGATACCATCTCACTCCAGTAAGATTGGCAGCCATTATGAAGTCAAATAATAACAAGTGCTGGCGAGGATGTGGGGAAAAGGGTACTCTTATACATTGCTGGTGGGACTGCAAATTGGTTCGGCCAATTTGGAAAGCAGTATGGAGATTCCTGGGAAAGCTAGGAAGGGAACCACCATTTGACCCAGTTATTGCCCTTCTTGGTCTATTCCCTGAAGACCTTAAAAGAGCGTACTACAGGGATACTGCCACATCGATGTTCACAGCAGCACAATTCACAATAGCTAGACTGTGGAACCAACCCAGATGCCCTTCAATGGATGAATGGATTAAAAAAATGTGGCATTTATACACTATGGAGTATTACGCAGCACTAAAAAATGACAAAATCATGGAATTTGCAGGGAAATGGATGGCATTAGAGCAGATTATGCTCAGTGAAGCTAGCCAATCCCTAAAAAACAAATACCAAATGTCTTCTTTGATATAATGAGAGCAACTAAGAATAGAGTAGGGAGGAAGAGCAGGAAGAAAAGATTAACATTAAACAGAGGCACGAGATGGGAGGGAAAGAGAGAGAAAAGTGGAATTGCATGGAAATGGAAAGAGACCCTCATTGTTATAAAAAACTACATAAAAGAGGTTGTGAGGGGAATTGGAAGAAAAATAAGGAGAGAAATGAATTACAGTAGATGGGATAGAAAGAGAAGATGGGGGGGAGGGGGATAGTAGAGGATAGGAAAGGTAGCAGAATACATCAGTCACTAGTATGGCATTATGTAAAAATGTGAATGTGTAACCTATGTGATTCTGCAATCTGTATTTGGGGTAAAAATGGGAGTTCATAACTCACTTGAAACTATTGTTCGAAGTATGATATGTCAAGAGCTTTGTAATGTTGTGAACAACCAATAAAAAAAAAAAGAATAAAAAAATGGACATTTTTCATAAGAGAATAAAAAGAATTAAAAAATAAAGAATAGTCACTCTGAAAATTTTTAAAATACAATAAATAAAATTAAGATGACCATTGGTCATATAAATGAATATAATTTCTTAAGGGATTAAAAATTAATTGAGTTAAACTGCTGGACAACAGTATCACAAAGGAAGGAGGAGAGTTGATGAAGTTAAAAGTGCTATAAGATTCAGAAAATGACACAAGTAATAATATTAGACTTTAATAAACAAAGGATGCAAGGAGTAGAGGGATGACTACCCCTATAATACAGTAATGGATAACTAACGAGACAACTCAAACAGGCACAAAATAATTTTAAGTGTTTAATTAATCCTAAAAAGAGAAAAAAAAGAAATTCTCTCTTTTTTTAGAGAGAATAGAAGAACCAATAGAAAACAAATTAAAGTTTGGTATTTAATCCTTATATTTCAATATTTATATCAAATGTACCAAATGCCCTGAGTAAAATGTTATCAAAACTGGGTTTAGGCCCAAATGTTCAGCATGTCAGAGTAGGCCCCAAATTCCTTAATAAGACACCTATAACACAAGAATTAAAATAAAAAATCAATAAATGGATGGATTCAAACTAAAAAGCTTCATCTCAGCAAAAGAAACAATCAGTGAGATCAAGAGGGAGCCTGCCTACAGAATGGGAGCAAATTTTTACCACAAGCACTAATTTCTAGGATATATAAAGAACTCAAAAACCTTAACACCAATAAAACAAATAATCCATCAATAAATGGGCCTAGGAACTGAATAGATATTTCTCAGAAGAGAATATACAATCAATCAACAAACCTATGAAAAAAAGGTTCAACATCTCTAGTACTTAGAAAAATGCAAATCAAAACTACTCTAACATTTCATCTCACTCTAGTCAGAATGGCAGATAACAAGAATACAAGTAACAATAAGTTTTGGAGAGGATATGGGGAAAAAGGCACACTCATACATTGCTGGTGGGACTGCAAAGTGGTGCAGCCAATATGGAAAGCAGTATGGAGATTCCTTGGAAAACTTGGAGTAAAACCACCATTTAACCCAGCTATCCCGCTCCTCAGCTTATACCCAAAGGTCTTAAAAACAGCATACTACAGGGACACAGCTACATCAATGTTTATAGCAGCACAATTCACAATAGCTAAATAGTGGAACCAACCCAGATGCCCTTTAGTAGAAGAATTGTTAGGGAAACTTTGGTATATATATTCACAATGAAACATTACTCAACACTAAAAAAGAATAAAATCATGGCATTTGCAGATAAATGAATGGAGTTGGAGAATATAATGATAAGTGAAGTAAGCCAATTCCAAAAACCAAAGGCCAAATATTTCCTTTGATATGAGATACTGACCCATAATGGTGATGGGTTGGGGGAATGGAGGAACTTTAGATAGGGCAGAGGGGAGGGAGGGGAAGGGAAGAGGTAAGGGGGTAAGAATGATGGTGGAATAAGTTAGACATCATTATCCTAAGTACATGTATGAAGATCTGAATGGTGTGAAAATACTTTGTGTACAATCAGTGACTTGAAAAATTGTGCTCTATATGTAAAATATAAAATGAATTGCATTCTTCCACTGTATAACAAATTAGAATAAATAAATAATTTCATTTTAAAAAATGTATATTGCCACAGGAGATATACCTTAAGTAAGGGTATACAGCACGTGATTAAATCCCTGAAGCCAGAGAAGATCACTATGGCTGTAAGTCTAGATGGAAAGAAGTTTCAAGGACTAGGCCAGAGAGCACTCTAAAGTTGAGAGTCTGAGGAGGATCCAGCCAAGGGAAATTAAAAGTCGCTTCGGAAGGAATAAAAATGACCTAGATTTGCAATATGATGGTCACTGGTAACATTGACAAGAACAGTTTGTATGAATTGATAAGAGTGAAATCCGGACTAGAAGAGAAACAAAGGAGAACAAGCATCGAAAGCATAGGAAACTATTTCAAGCTACCTTATTATTTGAAAAGAGAATGAGAAAATAGAGAGGTAGCAAAAGAAGTGGGTTTAAGAAATAGTCATTTTTATGTGGAAGAGAAAATAAAAAGCTGTTAGAAATTAATTCAGTAAAGAGAAAAGGGGAAATTGCTTGAGAGATGCTTGAAGAAGGTGGAGAGATACAAATCACAAACAGGAGAGAGATCAGGCTTAGCAGCATGGATATTTATCCATAGGAACAGAAAACACAACCTGTGCACACAATTGCACATGGGTGGGTAGAAGAAATAGGAGCTTGGAGAAATTCTCTGCAGAATGCTTATGTTTATAATGTAGAGACCCACTGGAGCTCAATCCCAGCCCAGGACTGCCTCTGCCCACTGTCAGACCCCTGTAGGAGCTCAGATCCAGACCAGATCCACCTCCACTGACCTGCATAAGAGCCCAGGACCAGCATAGGCCTGGGTCTGTCCTACAATCACCACCACCTGAGAGCCCAGGTCTAACCCACTTCCATCTTGAGACACTGCAGCCATCCCCATAGCCTTTCCCATGCAGGGGCCTCTACCTTGGGACAACAGACAGGGCTTAGAAGCAGCTGCATCTTGGAGCAGGCATCTCAAAGCCAGTGTAAGGCACACTCATTCATCCCCATCTCTGAAAGACATGGCATCCATCTTGGGGCATCTCCACTCCTATGTCAAGTTATCTACTGCTATAGCTGCCACCAACTATAGTTTCGGTAGCATCCATCCTGGGACACTGGCATCTGGAAGCCCAACACCAAGGTGAGGTACAGATAATCTGCAAAGTTATTATAAGATTATAGGGTAGAAACTGTAATACCTCAGATCCACACCACAAGAAAGGAAGTCACATAGACAACATGAAAACACAGGGAGGAAAGTGCCCCAAACAAACCAAGATACTACAATAACAGAACCCATTGATGGTGCAGTTGATGAAATGTCAGAGAAGCAGTTCAGAATGTTCATAATTAGGATGATCTGTGAATTAAAGAATGACACAAATGAGCAAATACAGGCAAAAATTGATCACTCCAAAAAAGAGAAATACAGGCAACCATTGATGACATCAACAAAGAGATAAGGGAGCAAATACAGGTAGCAAAAGAATACTTCATGAAAGAGAGATTCTGAAGGAAAAAAATCAGAAATCCTTGAGATGAAGGAAATAATAACCTAAATAAAAAATTCAATAGAAAGCATCACCAACAGACTAAATCACTTGGAAGACAGAACATTAGATAATGAAGACAAAGTATACAATCTGGAAAATAAAGTTGACCACACAGTGAAGATGATAAGAAACCATGAACAGAAAATCCAAGAATTATGGGATAGCATCAAAAAATCAAATCTAAACTTATTGAGATAGAGGAAGGTGCAAAGTTTCAAACCAAAGGAATGCATAATCTCTTCGAGGAGATAATATCAGAAAATTTCCCAAGCCTGAAGAATAAATTGGAAAATCAATACAAGAGGCTTACAGGACACCAAATATACAAAATTACAACAGATCTACCCCAAGGCACATTACAATAAAGATGTCTAGCATAAAGAATAAGGATATAATCTTAAAAGTTGCAAGAGAGAGGAATCATATCACATATAGGGGGAGGAAAATTTATATCTCATCAGATTTTTCAATCCAGACACTCAAAGCCAGAGGATCCGGGAACAACACATACCAAGCTCTGAAAGAAAAGGGATGCCAACCACAAATCTCATATCCAGCAAAATTAAGCTTTAGATTTAATTATGAGATTAAAAACCTTCCATGATAAACAAAAGTTAAAGGAATTTACAACTAGAAAGCCTGCACTAGAGAACATTCTTGGCAAAATATTCCATGAAGAAGAAATGAAAACAACAAAGCAAACCTCTGCAAAGGGAGGTATTACACTAAAGGAAAAACTAATCAAAGGAGAAACCAAGTCAAGTTAAATACCAAAAATTAAAAATTACCAGGAATACAAATCATGTCTCATTAATAACTTTGAATGTTAATGGCCTAAATTCACCAATCAAAAGACATAGACTGGCATATTAAAAAAATTCCCAACAATATGCTGCCTTCAAGAGACTCATCTCATAGGAAAAGACATCCACAGACTGAAGGTGAAAGGTGGGGAATATCATACCATTCACATGGACTACAGAAGCAAGTAGGTATTTCCATCCTCATATAAAATAGACTTCAAGCCAAAGTTAATAATAAAGGATAAAAAAGGACACTTCATACTGCTCAAGGGAGTCATACATCAACATGACAGAACAATTATAAATATATATATGCTCCAAACAGTGAAGAATCTATGTTCATCATATAAACTCTTCTCAGGTTCAAGAGTCAAATAGACCACAACACAATAATTCTGGGTAACTTTAACATACCTCTTTCATCACTGGATAGATCTTTCAAACAAAAGCCAAACAAAGAAACTATAGAACTGAAGAATACAATCAATAACTTAGGCTTAACTGACAAATATAGAATATTTGATCCTTCAATGAGCAAATATACTTTTTTTCCCAGCAGCACATGGGTCCTTCTCTAAAATAGACCATATATTATACCACAAAGTGACTCTTAGCAAATACAAAAATGTAGAGATATTACGCTGCATTCTATCAGAACATAGTGGAATAAAATTAGAAATCAATGATAAAATAAAAAATAAAAGCTACTCCAACACCTAGAGAATAAATAATATGCTACTGAATGAACAATGGTTTGCAGAAGAAATTAAGGAGGAGATTAAAAAATTCTTAGAGGTGAATGAGAACACAATACAATATATTGAAATCTCTGGGACACTATGAAGGCAGTACAAAGAGGAAACTTCATTGCATTGAGATCATTCATTAAAAGAATAAAAAGTCAACAAATAAATGACCTAACATTACATCTCAAAGCCCTAGAAAAAGAAGAACAAATAAACACCAAAATCAATAGAAGATAGGAAATAATTAATATCAAAGGTGAAATTGAAACAAAAGAAACAATTGAACAAATTGACAACACAAAAAGTTGGTTCTTTGAAAAAATAAAAAAAATTGACTAAACCTTAGCCATCTAATGAAGAAGAGAGAGAAAACTCAAAATACTAATATACATGATTAAAAAGGAAATGTCACTACAGAAATACAGAAGATAATTAGAAATTATTTTGAAAACAAGTACTCCAATAAAATAGAAAATATCAAGGTATTGAAAAATTTCTAGAGTCATATGGTTTGCCCAAACTCAATCAGGATGATATACACAAGATAAACTGATCAATTTCAAGCAATGAAATAGAAGATGCCATCAGAAGTCTACCAAAAACAATCCAAGGACCAGATGGATACACACCCGAGTTCTACAAGACTTTTAAAAAAGAACTAATACCAATAATCTTCAAATTATTTTGTGAAATAGAAAAAGAGGGAACACTTCCAAACACATTCTATTTGGCCAATATCATGGTGATTCCAAAACCAGGCAAAGACACATCAAAGAAAGAAAACTTCAGACCAATATCTCTAGAGAATATAGATGCAAAAGTTCTCAATAAAATTCTGGCAAATCAAATACTAGCATATCAAAAAGATAGTGCACAGCAACCTGCCGAGTGACAGAGCTGCTACACGCGCCTGCAGGGAACGCGGACCTGCGACCCACCAGCAGGACAGGTCCAGCGACCTGCTGAGGGGCAGGCCCATCCCCTCCCCCAGTGCCTGCAAGGTAGGCAGGACTGTGACCACCGACAGATCAGGCCCAGCGGCCTGCTGAGGGGCAGAGCCGCCCCCTCCCCCGCACCTGCAAGGTAGGCGGACCTGCGACCCATCGGAAAGGTTAGGCCCAGCAACCTGCAGAGTGACAGAGGTGCCCCTCGCGCCTGCTGGGTAGGCGGACCTTCGACCGGCCAGCAGAGCAGACCTACGGCCCGCCAGCGTGGTAGACGGATCACACCAATTGGAGGAGGATCACAGCCACTACCTGCCCTGCAAGGAAGATTTTTCAACTATACAAGAGCAACATAAATAAATAGAGGGAAAATTTCAAAAACACAACAGTTTCACCAAGCAGAAAGAAACGCCAGCAGTATGAAAAGACAAGGAAAGAAAGGACCACAGGCAATGCAGGTCAACTCAACTTTAGAAGAGGTAATAGCTGCAACAAATGGAATGTCAGATAAAGAATTCAGGATATACATGCTTCAGATGATCTGGAGTCTCAAGGAAGACATGAGACAGCAAAATCAGATAATGAAAGATCACATTGACAAGGAACTACATAAATAAATCCAGGAAGTAAAAGATCAATTTCACAGGGAGATAGAGGAAATAAAAAACAAACAAATAGAAATCCTAGAAATGCAGGAAGCAATAAACCAACTTAAAAACTCAATTGAGAATACTACCAGCAGAGTGGATCATTTAGAAGATAGAACATCAGAAAATGAAGACAGAGTATTTCAACTTGAAAAGAACATAGACAGCTCAGCAAGTCTGCTAAGAAACCATGAGCAGAACATCCAAGAAATATGGGATAATATCAAAAGACCAAACTTAAGAGTCATTGGGATACAGGAAGGCACAGAGCTCCAAACCAAAGGAATAAACAATCTATTCAGTGAAATAATACGAGAAAACTTCCCAGACTTGAAGAATGAGACAGAATCCCAAATCCTAGAAGCCTACAGGACGCTGAATGTGCAAAATCATAAAAGACCCACACCTAGACACATTATAATGAAAATGTCCAACATACAGAATAAGGAGAGAATTTTAAAAGCTACAAGAGAAAGGAAGCAGATTACATTTAGGGGTAAACCAATCAGGATAACAGCTGATCTCTCAACACAGACTCTAAAAGCTAGAAGATCCTGGAATAATATATTTCAAACGCTAAAAGAAAATGGATTCCAACCAAGAATTGTGTATCCGGCGAAATTAAGCTTCAGGATGGAAGATGAAATTAAAACATTCCATGATAAACAAAAGTTAAAAGAATTTGCAGCTAGAAAACCATCTATTCAAAAAATCCTTGGCAAAACACTACAGGAAGAGGAAATGGAAAACAACAATGAAAACCAACAGTGGGAGGTAGGACAGTAAAGAAGGGAAAATAATCAAAGAGGAAAACAAATCAGGTTTAGTAGCATTAATAAACAAATATGGCTGGAAGAACAAACCATATCTCAATAATAACCCTAACTGTGAATGGCTTAAACTCACCAATTAAGAGACACAGGCTAGTTGAATGGATCACAAAACAAGACCCAACAATATGCTGCCTACAGGAGACACATTTGATAGGAAAAGATATACATAGACTGAAGGTGAAAGGTTGGGAAAAATCATATCACTCATATGGACTGTGGAAACAAGCAGGAGTGTCCATACTCATATCAAATAAAATAGATTTCAAGCCAAAGTTAATCAAAAGGGATAAAGAGGGACACTACATACTGCTCAAGGGAACCATACACCAACAAGACATAACAATCATAAATATATATGCCCCAAACAACGGTGCTGCTATGTTCATCAAGCAAACTCTTCTCAAGTTCAAGAGTCTAATAGACCACCATACAATAATCATGGGAGACTTCAACACACCTCTCTCACCACTGGACAGATCTTACAAACAAAAGTTGAATAAGGAAACTATAGAACTCAATAACACAATTAATAACCTAGACTTAATTGACATATATAGAATATACCACCCAACATCAAGCAGCTACACTTTTTTCTCAGCAGCACATGGATCCTTCTCAAAAATAGATCATATATTATGTCACAGGGCAACTCTTAGACAATATAAAGGAGCAGAGATAATACCATGCATCTTATCAGATCATAATGGAATGAAACTGAAAATCAATGATAAAAGAAGGAAGGAAAAATCATGCATCACTTGGAGAATGAACAACAGGTTACTGAATGATCAATGGGTTTTAGAAGATATCAAGGAGGAAATTTAAAAATTCTTAGAGTTAAATGAAAACACAGACACAACATATCGGAATCTATGGGACACATTGAAAGCAGTTCTAAGAGGAAAATTCATTGCTTAGAGTTCATTCCTTAAAAAAAGAAAAAACCAACAAATAAATGATCTCATACTTCATCTCAAAATCCTAGAAAAAGAAGAGCAAAACAACAGCAAAAGAAGTAGAAGGCAAGAAATAATTAAAATCAGAGCTGAAATTAATGAAATCAAAAGAAACAATTGAAAAAATTGACAAAACTAAAAATTGGTTCTTTGAAAAAATAAATAAAATTGACAGACCCTTAGCCATGCTAGTGAAGAGAAGAAGAGAGAGAACTCAAATTACTAGCATACGGGATGAAAAAGGCAAGATCACAACAGACACTTCAGAAATACAGAAGATAATCAGAAATTATTTTGAATCCTTATACTCCAATAAAATAGAAGATAGTGAAGGCATTGATAAATTTCTTAAGTCATATAATCTGCCCAGATTGAGTCAGGAGGATATAGACAACCTAAACAGACCAATATCAATTGAGGAAATAGAAGAAACCATCAAAAGATTACCATCTAAGAAAAGCCCAGGACCGGATGGGTATACAGAAGAGTTTTACAAAACCTTTAAAGAGGAACTAATACCAATACTCTTCAAGCTATTTCAGGAAATAGAAAAAGAGGGAGAATTTCCAAATTCATTCTACGAGGCCAACATCACTCTGATTCCGAAACCAGACAAAGACACTTCAAAGAAAGAAAACTACAGACCAATATCTCTAATGAACATAGATGCAAAAATCCTCAATAAAATTCTGGCGAATCGGATACAAAAACATATCAAAAAAATTGTGCACCATGATCAAGTAGGATTCATCCCTGGTATGCAAAGCTGGTTCAATATACGGAAATCAATAAATGTTATTCACCACATCAATAGACTTAAAAATAAGAACCATATAATCATCTCGATAGATGCGGAAAAAGCATTCGACAAAGTACAGCATCCCTTTATGTTCAAAACTCTCGAAAAACTAGGGATAACAGGAACATACCTCAACATTGTAAAAGCAATTTATGCTAAGCCTCAGGCTAGCATCATTCTGAATGGAGAAAAATTGAAGGCATTCCCTCTAAAATCTGGAACAAGACAGGGATGCCCTCTCTCACCACTTCTGTTCAACATAGTTCTCGAAACACTGGCCAGAGCAATTAGACAGACGAAAGAAATTAAAGGCATAAAAATAGGAAAAGAAGAACTTAAATTATCACTATTTGCAGATGACATGATTCTATACCTAGCAGACCCAAACGGGTCTACAAAGAAACTATTAGAGCTAATAAATGAATTCAGCAAAGTGGCAGGTTATAAAATCAACACACATAAATCAAAGGCATTCCTGTATATCAGCGACAAATCCTCTGAAATGGAAACGAGGACAACCACTCCGTTCACAATATCCTCAAAAAGAATAAAATACTTGGGAATCAACCTAACAAAAGAGGTGAAAGACTTATACAATGAAAACTACAGAACCCTAAAGAGAGAAATTGAAGAAGACCTTAGAAGATGGAAAAATATACCCTGTTCATGGATAGGCAGAACTAACATCATCAAAATGGCGATATTACCAAAAGTTCTCTATAGGTTTAATGCAATGCCAATCAAAATCCCAACGGCATTTCTTGTAGAAATAGAGAAAGCAATCATGAAATTCATATGGAAGAGTAAACTACCCAGAATAGCAAAAACAATACTAAGCAGGAAGTGTGAATCAGGTGGTATAGCGATTCCAGATTTCAAACTATACTACAGAGCAATAGTAACAAAAACAGCATGGTACTGGTACCAAAACAGGCAGGTGGACCAATGGTACAGAATAGAGGACACAGAAACCAACCCACAAAACTACAACTTTCTTATATTTGATAAAGGGGCTAAAAGCATGCAATGGAGGAAGGATAGCATCTTCAACAAATGGTGCTGGGAAAACTGGAAATCCATATGCAACAAAATGAAACTGAATCCCTTTCTCTCGCCATGCACAAAAGTTAACTCAAAATGGATCAAGGAGCTTGATATCAAATCAGAGACACGGCATCTGATAGAAGAGAAAGTTGGCTACGACCTACATGCTGTGGGGTCGGGCTCCAAATTCCTCAATAGGACACCCATAGCACAAGAGTTAACATCTAGAATCAACAAATGGGACTTACTCAAACTAAAAAGTTTTTTCTCAGCAAAAGAAACAATAAGAGAGGTAAATAGGGAGCCTATATCATGGGAACAAATCTTTACTCCTCACACTTCAGATAGAGCCCTAATATCCAGAGTATATAAAGAACTCAGAAAATTAGACAATAAGATAAAAAATAACCCAATCAACAAATGGGCCAAGGACTTGAACAGACACTTCTCAGAGGAGGACATACAATCAATCAACAAGTACATGAAAAAATGCTCACCATCTCTAGCAGTCAGAGAAATGCAAATCAAAACCACCCTAAGATACCATCTCACTCCAGTAAGATTGGCAGCCATTATGAAGTCAAACAACAATAAATGCTGGCGAGGATGTGGGGAAAATGGTACACTTGTACATTGTTGGTGGGACTGCAAATTGGTGCAGCCAATTTGGAAAGCAGTATGGAGATTTCTTGGAAAGCTGGGAATGGAACCACCATTTGACCCAGCTATCCCCCTTCTCGGTCTATTCCCTAAAGACCTAAAAAGAACATGCTACAGGGACACTGCTACATCGATGTTCATAGCAGCACAATTCACAATAGCAAGACTGTGGAACCAACCTAGATGCCCTTCAATAGACGAATGGATAAAAAAAAATGTGGCATTTATACACAATGGAGTATTACTCTGCATTAAAAAATGACAAAATCATAGAATTTGGTGGGAAATGGATGGCATTAGAGCAGATTATGCTAAGCGAAGCTAGCCAAGCCCTAAAAAACAAATGCCAAATGTCTTCTTTGATATAAGGAGAGTAACTAAGAACAGACTAGGGAAGAAGAGCACGAGAAGAAGACCAACATTAAACAAGGAGGAGAGGTGGGAGGGAAAGGGAGAGAGAAGGGAAATTGCATGGAAATGGAAGGAGACCCTCAGGGTTATACAAAATTACATACAAGAGGAAGTGAGGGGAAAGGGAAAAATAATACAAGGGGGAGGAATGAATTACAGTAGTGGGGGTAGAGAGAGAAGAGGGGAGGGGAAGGAAGGGGAGGGGGGATAGTAGAGGATAAGAAAGGCAGCAGAATACAACAGACATGAGTATATCAATATGTAAATCAATGGAAGTGTAACTGATGTGATTCTGCAAGCTATATACGGGGTAAAATGGGAGTTCATAACCCACTTGAATCAAAATGTGAAATATGATATAAAAAAAAAGATAGTGCACCTCGATCAAGTGGAGTTCATCCCAGATATGCAAGATTGGTTCAACACATGGAAATAAATAAATGTAATTTACCACATCAATAGATGATCATCTCAATAGATGCAGAAAAAGTATTTGACAAAATACAGCACCACTTTAAGTTCAAAACACTAGAAAAACTAGGGAAAACAGGAACATATCCCAACATTGTAAAAGCTATCTATGCTAAGACCCAGACCAACATCATTCTAAATTGAGAAAAATTGAAAGCATTTCCTCTAAGAACTGGAACAAGACAGAGATGTCCTCTTTCACCACTTCTATTTAACATAGTTCTTGAAACTCTAGCTAGAGCAATTAGATGAAAGAAATTAAAGGAATATAGGCAGGAAAAGAAGAACTCAAATTAGCACTATTTGCCAACAATATGATTCTATACCTAGAAGACCCAAAAAAATTCCACCAGAAAACATCCAGAACTAATAAATGAATTCAGCAAAGTAGCAGAATATAAAATCAACACCCAAAAATGAAAGACAGTTCTGTACATCATTAACAAATCCTCTGAAAGAAAAACTACCCAATTTACAATAGCCTCAAAAAAATAAAATACTTGGGAATAGACTTAACAAAATAGGGGAAAGAGCTCTACAATGGAAACTACAAAACGCTAAAGAGAGAAATTAAAGAAGACCTTAGTGAGAGCCTGTGCCTGATACAAGAAAATGGAAAGATCTCCCTTGTTCTTGGATAGGCAAAATTAATACTGTCAAAATGACTATACTACCAAAAGCACTATACAGATTTAATGCAATCCAATCCAAATATCAATGACATTCCTCATTGAAATAAAAAAAAGCAATCATAAAATTCATCTGGAAAAGTTAGAGACCCAGAATAGCTAAAGAAATCCTTAGCAAGAAGAGTGAAGCAGCTGGCATCACTATGCCAGATGTTAAACTATACTACAAAGCAATAGTAACAAAAATGGCATGGTATTGACACCAAAATAGACTTGTAGACGAATGGTATAGAATAGAGAACACAGAGATTAACCCACATAATCACAGCTATCTCATATTAGATAAAGGTGCCAAAAACATATATTGGAGAAAAGATAGCCTCTTCAACAAATGGTGCTGGGAAAACTGAAAATCCATATGCAACAAAATGAAATTAAGCCCCTATCTCTCACCATGCACAAAACTCAACTCAAAGTGGATCAAAGACCTCAGAATTAGACCAGAGAGCCTGTGCCTAATACAAGAAAAATTAGGCCCAAATTTCATCATGTCAAATTAGACCCCGACTTCCTTAACAAGACTCTTATAGACCAAGAAATAAAAATCAAGAATCAATAAATGGGATGGATTCAAACTGAAAGCTTCTTTTCAGCAAAAGAAATAATGAGTGAAGTCAAGAGAAAACCTACAGAACAGGAGAAAATTTTGAGCACTAATCTCTAGGATATATAAAGAACTCAAAAACCTTAACACCAAAAAAACAAATAACCCAATCAATAAATGGGCCAAGGAACTGAACAGACACTTCTCAGAAGAGGATATACAATCAACAAACATGAAAAAATGTTCAACATCTCTAGCAATTAGAGAAATGTAAATCAAAACTAAGATTTTATCTCACCCCAGTCAGAATAGTAGCTATTAAGAATATAAACAATAAATTTTGGTGAAGATGTGAGGCAAATAGCACACTCATACGTTACTGGTGGGACTGCAAAATGGTGCAGCCAAGATGAAAAGCAGTATGGAGATTACTTGGAAAACTTTGAGTAAAACCACCATTTGACCCAGCTATCCCACTCCTTGGACTATACCCAAAGGACTCAAAAACAGCGTACTCAGGGACACAGCCACGTCAATGTTTATAGCAGCATCATTCCCAGTAACTAACTGTGGAACCAACCTAGATGCCCTTCAGTAGATGAATGGATTAAAGAAACTGTGGTATAATTACACAATGGAATGTTACTCAGCATACAAAGAAAATAAAATCATGGCATTTGCAGATAAATGGATGGATTTGGAGAATATCATGGTAAGTGAATTTAGCCAATCCCAAAAATACAAAGGCCCAATGTTTTATCTGATATGTGGATGCGGATTCATAATGTGGTGGGTGGGGTTTCATGGGAGGATTAGATGAACTCCAGATAGGGCAAAGATGAAGGAGGGTTAGGAAGGGATCAGGGGGATAGGAAAGATGGTAGAATGAGATGGACATAATTACTCTAAGTACACATATGAAGACACAAATGGTCTGGCCCTACTTTGTGTACAACCAGAGATATGAAAAATTGTGCGCCATATGTGCAGTATGAATTATATTCTGCTGTCATATATAACAAATTAAAATTAAAAAAGAAAAAAGAATAATGTAGAAAGCTGAAGGACATGATGGAAATTTTTAAAGTCTGGAGAGAGAAAAATAAGGAAATAATTATCTAGGAGAATGAAAGAGTGACTAGACTGGAAAAGCAGAATGTAATTGCTGAACAACATTGAAGGTTCCAAATGAAGTTAGCCTGTAAGATATAGAAGGAGTAATGCTCATCTAGCCAAAGGATGAGGGGAGAGAGAAAGAAAACAGTAATCAACCACTTCCACCTCTTCAGACTCAGGTTGTCCTCTGGGATTTTTTTCACAGGCTCTTGTCTCTTAAATCTATGCCCAGTATCTTTTTTTTTCTTTCTTTCTTTTTTTTTTTTTTTGCCAAAAGTGCTCCCCCATCCCAAAATCTCTTACTCTTCATTTCTCCCTCCCTAACAGAATTGTTTTTCATTCTTGGTGGCTTTCCTAGATTCAGAAAATCATTGCATTTTTCATTCTTTGGAGCACCTTATCAATACATTTTTCTATTATTGTACTTAGCACCATGTAGTGCTTAATGAACAAAGACCAACTTAAGCATGTCTGTGTCCTTACCTAATATACTGTCCAGGCATTCAATAACTGTTTATTCAAGGAACTGAATGAATAATGGATGGTCTTCCTTTAATGAGTGTATCAGAACATTCTATTGGGGAAAATTAAAACCTACACAAAATTTTATCAAAAAAGTTTATGCAGACTATGCAATTAAGTACAGTATGATATGAAAAGCAACAGCATACCCTCCTCTTTACCTATCTCCTACTAATCTGCTGCAATGTCTAATAAAATCTAAATTAGAAATCTCTTCTTTCAATGTAATAAAATATAAATAAGGAAGAGTCTAATTTTCTTTAACAAGAAAGTCAAAACCTAAATATTAGCAATTTTATAGGTGTGTGCATCCATTAGGTTATCTATCATCCCCTCTTTATTTGAACACCATCCTTCCACATAGCCACAAGAGTCCCATTCATATGACTAAAAGAATGGTTACCAATAGTCATGAGTATACAATATGACTATTATTCTCTAGTTCCCATTAATTAGTCCGAAAGTGAGTACCTTAATAAAGCTATACCAGTAACAATTCCACCTCTAAAATTTAAAATTTGGAACAAAACATAAATTTACTCTCTCCTCTGGTGACTAAACTTGTAATAAAAAATCTTTCATAAAGAATGTTCTTTCATAAAGACCAAAAAAAAATAGAAATGATCTGCCTACAGGAAAGAAAAAAAAAGGATTAAGCTCAACCAGAGTAGCCACTGTATTTCTCATCGACTACTCAGATGAGTTTACATTGATGAGATCTTGTGTTTCTCATTAACTGCTTATAAATCTAACTATATTTGCTTCTAGATTTAACCACGGTTCTATCTAATCTTTGGACACCTTTGAGATATCACTGTACCCTCTTTCTACTTTAATCTGATTGAATGGAATTCGTAAGAGAAATTTTCTAGAAACTCTTCAACTAAAGTCTAATGCCATTCTTCTTCTCCAACAAAGTAATGTGTGCAACTATAATTAAATAATTCAATACATTTCTGAAATTGATCTCTTCAATGTTGTACTGGATAACCACAAGGTAAACTGTGATGAGAGATTGTTTGGGGGACTCCACAGTGTTGGGATATAAGTAGATCTTTGTGGCTAGGACTGTAAAGAGTAGAGGCAACTGCAGAGCATTGGACACCTAAAGAGTCATTGAGGATTAAGTAGGAGGAATAAATTTGCTAGAATGGAAAGAGATTGTGCTTGACATTTGCCTATTCTGCAATTCCCAACATTCAACCAAAATACTAGTATTGAGATGTACTCAAGAAAAACAATGAAATACAAAAGAAAAGAGGAATGAGGAGCAGAAGAAGAAAGATCACATGAGCAATGAATGGACAGAGGCCATTTTCTGAATTTTATAACTCACTGTAATAATATTGATGCAGCTGATTTTTTTAAAAAAGCAAACAACATGCCTATTAAATTATTGGGTTTTCAAATTATAGCAATTCACTGGAAAAAATAAAATTTGATCTTCCTTGAATTATCATAAGTGCATTTTTTTCCTTAGTAAAAGAAAATAAGAGATCAATAATCAGTCATCATCACAAGAAATCTTCTATGGAATGGGCTAACTCAGGAAGACTTTGGGTTTGGTGATTATTTCAAGATACTCTTCAAATATCTGGGTCTCTACCAAACCCAAAACATATTTTGTGTTTTCCCAAACCCCAAATAAGTTTTGCCAAGTAGTTTTTTACATTTACTTTTTTAAGTCATGTGTATTTTAAATTTAATTCATATGTTTCTGATTTTTTTATACACAAATAATCAAATTTTTGTCTTGTAAGAACTATTTGATGTCCACAGAGGCGTTTTGTAAATTGTTTAAAGTATCTTAGTAATTTTTTAAAGTCCTTTCCTAGAAATAAGATTTTTTTCTATGAATTTATTTAAAGCTTCTCCTTAATTCTCACCCTTATGCCCCAACAGTAATTAAAATAGAAAAGATTTAGCTGGGCACAGTGGCACATGCCTATAATCCCAGCAGCTTGAGACACTGAGGCAGAAGGATAAAACATTCTAAGCCAGCCTCAGCAACTTAGCAAGGGCCTAAGCAACTTAGCGAGACCCTGAATCAAAATGAAAAATAAAATGGCTAAGAATGTGGCTCAGTGATTAAACACCCCTGGGTTCAATCTCCGGTACCCAAAAAGAAAAAAAAGATGGTAACTTGTTTTGTTTTTATGCAAATATAAGGAAGTGCCATTTTTTTCCCTAGGAATATAAAGATAGAAAATCTTGCTGGATCATTACTTTATCTTTTTGTTGTCTTTTTATTTCCTTTTATTCTACGTTATATTTTTTAAAAAAAAATATGTATATTTGCTGTAAGAATTTAGTGCAAATGACATTAGCTCCTAGCAAAGGTGGCAACTTTGACAGAGTATGGTATGCACAGCCAAGGCAAACAGTAATTAAATATAGAACTAATCATGTAGCACCATATTACCACTGACAGTGCTAAGAACAAAGGACACTTGGCAAACTTGACAAAAAGGAATTGTTTAATGGTTAGTTCTTTAAAAACAAAATATAATCTGGGGAGTTAACTGAAATATTTTTGCATCCTTTGCATTCTCTCCTTCACATGCCCCTTCTTTTTCTCTCTCACTCTCCCTATCTAAAAATTAGTCAAATTTAGCATTTCACATCACAGTAAAGAACATTTCATCTGTTTTTTTTTTCTCAGTAACTATTATGCAGATTATCTGGAGGAGGATAGCTTTGTCTCTCTGCTTTATAAATATCAAAAATAATTCTAAAAATTATATTTCATTTGAAGATTGATTTCAATGTAATCATTTCTATTCTTGTGTTTATATATTATCCCTATAATATTCTGTTCTGATGAAAATTTTCTCTATTCCAATCTTACTAGTTTTCAACTCATTAACCTCCTCTTCCTTTGCCTGAGTATTTTCATTTTAAAGTTTTTTCCAATTTTGCCTTCTATTTTTGCACATACCTGCATCCAAAAATATTTTAATAAATATTGGGTTTAAAAAAATCACTGCCCTGGGGAGATCCAATATAGTGGGCTACAGGAAGGTTGTGTTCTGTGTCGCTCTGTGACCTAGGATTTAAATAGTGGAAACATTATTTCTCTGTGAGTTATTAGAGGACCCCCCCCCAACAGCTGCTCCCATACAGGAATCATGACCCCAGGTCCCCAGGCCTCAGCATCAGCGCAGGACTCCCAGCCATTCATCCATGCAGGACCTCCAGCTGCCATGCCTCAGCAGGCCCACCAGCATCAGCATTGGCGCAGGACCCCTGACCACCCACCCACACAGGAATCCTGGCCACATTTCTACTCAGGACACCCAGCCACTGACCACACACAGGACCTCTGGCCACCTCTCCCTGGTGGACCCTCATCTACCCTCATGGGGCTCCCCTGATTGTCTCCATCTTGGGACATTGCAACCACTGCCATAGTCTCCTACATGCAGTAGCCTGCACCTGGGGACAGCCACCTTCCACAACATTACACGCCACAGAGCTGCATCTCTGAACATACCGCCCAATGCCACTGTCCGGCCACACCTGACCTGACCCCATCTCTGAAAGCAGCCGTCTCCATCATGGGATACCTTTGTCACTATCTTTAGTTGGGGCAACTCCCAGCTTGGGACACTGGCTGGGACTTAGAAGCAATATCAAAGAGAAGTATTGGAACCCTGCAGGGACACTATAAGCCAATAGGGTAAAAACTAACACCTAGTATCCACAGTGCTAAAAAGGAAGACAAGAAAAAAACAAGGGAAAAAGTGTCCCAAACAAATCAAAATACTACACTAATAGAATCCATGGCCAGCACAACAGAAGAAAATGACAGAAAAGGAGTTCAGGATGTGCATAATTAAAATGTTCTGCAAATTAAAGGATGATATAAGAGAGCAGATTCAGGCAGGTAAGAGATCATTTTGATAAAGAGATACATAAGCAAATATAGGAAGCAAAAGATTACCTCAATAAGAAGATAGAGGTTCTCAAAAAAAAAAAAAAAAACCAGAAATCCTTGAAATGAAGGAAACAATAAACCAAATTAAAAAATCAATAGAAAGCACCAACAACAGATCAGATCACTTGGAAGACAGGACCTCAGACAGTGAAGACAAAATATACAATACTGAAAATAGAGTTGACCACACAGTGAAGATGGTAAAAAAATTCAAGAATTATGAGATAACATCAAAGACCAAATTTAAGAATTATTGTGATAGAGGAAGGCATAGAGTTATAAGCCAAAGGAATGAAAGAATATCAGAAAATTTTCCAAACACGAAGAATGAATTGGAAAATCAAATACAAGAGGCTTATAGGAAACAAAATGTACAAAATCACAACAGATCTACATAAAGCCACATTATAATGAAAATGCCTAGTAGACCGAATGAGGAGAGAATTTTAAAATCCACAAGAGAAATAAATCAGATTACATATGGGGGAAAGAAAATTAGAATTTCTGCAAAATTTTCAACCATAACCATAAAAGCTAGAAGACCTGGAACAACATACCAAGCTCTGAAAGAAAAGGGATGCCAACCATGAATCTTATATCCAGCAAAATTAAGCTTTATATTTGATGATGAAATAAAAACCTTCCATGATAAACAAAAGTTAAAAGAATTTACAACTAGAAAGCCTGCACTAGAGAACTTTCTTGGCAAAATATTCCATGAAGAGGAAATGAAAAACAACAAAGCAAACCTCTGCAAAGGGAAGTATTACACTAAAGGAAAAACTAATCAAAGGAGAAACCAAGTCAAGTTAAATACCAAAAGTAAACAAAAATAGCTGAGAATATAAATCATGTCTCAATAATAACCCTGAATGTTAATGGACTAAACTCACCAATCCAAAGACATAGACTGGTAGATTGGATTAAAAAAAAGACCCAACAATATGCTGCCTTCAAGAGACTCATCTCATAGGAAAAGACATTCACAGACTGAAGGTAAAAGTTTTGGAAATCATATGACTCACATGGACTGTGGAAACAAGTAGGGGTTTCCATCCTCATGTAAAATAAAGTAGACTTCAAGCCAAAGTTAATCAAAAGGGATAAAGAAGGATATTTCATACTGCTTAAGGAAACTATACACCAATAAGAGAGAACAATTATAAATACATATGCCCCAAACAATGGAGCAGCTACGTTCATCAAACAAACACTTCTCAGATTCAAGAGTCAAATATACCACAACACAATAATTCTGGGTGACTTTAACATACCTCTTTCACCACTGGTGAAATGTTAATATCAATTGCCCTCAATTATTCCACAACAGATCTTCCAAACAAAAGCTGAACAAAAAAACTATAGAACTCAAGAATACAATCAATAACTTAGACTTAACTGTTATATATATATATATATATATATATATATATATATATATATATATATATATAATATTTCACCCTTCAATGAACAGATATACTTTTCTCTCAGCAGCACATGAATCCGTCTCTAAAATAGACCATATATTATGCCACAAAGCAACTCTTAGCAAATATAGCCTGCATTCTATCAGATCATAATTGAATGAAGTTAGAAATCAATGATGAAACAAAAAATAGAAGCTACTCCAACAACTGGAGAATAAATAATATTCTACTGAATGAACAATGGGTTGCAGAAAACATCAAGGAGGAAATTAAAAAATTCCCAGAGGTGAATGAGACACTGATACAACATACCAAAATCTCTGGGACACTGTGAAGGCACTGCTAAGAGGAAAGTTCATTGCATGCAGTTCATTCCTTAAAAGAAGCAAAAGTCAGGCTGGGGTTGTGGCTCAGTGGTAGAGCACTCGCCTAGCATGTGCAAGGACCTGGGTTCCATCTGCAGCATCATGTAAAAATTAATAAATAAAGGTATTGTGTCCAACTACAACTAAAAAATAAATATTTTTAAAAAGAAACAAAAATCAACAAATAAATGACCTAAAATTACATCTCAAAGCCCTAAAAAAGAACAAATCAACACAAAAAGCAGTAGAAAACAAGAAATAACTAAAAGCAGAGCTGAAATCAATGAAATTGAACAAAAGAAATAATTGAAAAAATTGACAAAATAGAAAGTTGGTTCTTTGAAAAAAATAATTAAATTGATGAACCCTTAACCATACTAATAGAGAGGAGGAGAAAGAAAACTCAAATTACTAACATCCATGAAAAATCATGATGGACACTATAGAAATACAAAAGAGAATTAGAAATTATTTTGAAAACTTGTACTCCAATAAAATAGGAAATCGTAAAGGCACTAACAAATTTCTAGAGTCATATAATTTGCCCAAACTGAATAAGAATGATATATACAAGATAAATAGATCAATTGCAAGCAATAAAATATAAGATGCCATCAGAAGTCTACCTACAAACAAAAGCCCAGGACCAGATAGATACACAGTAAGTTCTGCAAGGCCTTCAAACAAGAACTAATATCAATAGACCTCAAATTATTCCACAAAACAGAAAAAGAGGGAACACTTCCAAACTCATTCTATGAGGCCAAAACCAGCCAAAGACACATCAAAAAAAGAAAACTTTAAACCAATATCTCTAATGAATATAAATGCAAAATTTCTCATTAAAATTCTGGAAAATCAAATATAAAAACATCAAAAAGACAGTGCACCTTGATCAAGTGGGGTTCCTCCCAGGGATGCAAGGTTGGTTCAATATATGGAAAGCAGTAAGCATAATTCATCACATTGATAGACTTAAAGATAAGAACCATATGATCATCTCAATAGAAGCAGAAAAAATTTTGACAAAAATACAGCACCCCTGTATGTTTAAAACACTAGAAAATCTAGGGAAAACAGGAACATATCTCAACATTGTAAAACCTATCTATACTAAGCCCCAGGCCAACATAATTCTAAACAGAGAAAAATTAAAAGCATTCCCTCTAAGAACTGGAACAAGACATGGATGCCCTCTTTCACCACTTCTATTTAACATAGTTCTTGAAACTCTAGCCAGAGCAATTAGACAGATGAAAGAAATTAAAGGGATATGGATAGGAAAAGAAGAACACAAACTATCACTATTTGCTGACAACATATTTCTATACCTAGAGGATCCAAAAATTCCACCAGAAAACATCCAGAACTAATAAATGAATTCAGCAAAGCAGCAGGATATAAAATCAACACCCCAAAATCAAAGGCATTTCTGCACATCACTGACAAATCCTCTGAAAGGGAAATGAGGAAAACTACCCAATTTATAATAGCCTCAAAAATATAAAATACTTGGAATCAACTTAACAAAATAGGTGAAAGAGCTCTACCATGGAAACTACAGGCTGCTAAAGAAATTAAAGAAGACTTTAGAAGATGTAAAGATCCTCTTTGTTCTTGGATAGGCAGAATTAATACTGTCAAAAAGACTATACTAACAAAAGATTTAATGCAATTCCAATCAAAATCTCAATAACATTCCTCATAGAAATAGAAAAAGCAAACATGAAATTCATCTGGAAAAATTAGAGACCCAGAATAGCCAAAGCAGTCCTTAACAAGAAGAGTGAAGCAGGTGGCATCACTATACCAGCCATTAAACTATACTACAGAGCAATAGTAACAAAAATGGCATGGTATTGACACCAAAATAGACCTGTAGACCAATGGCACAGAATAGAGGACACAGAGATTAACCCACATAATTATGGTTATCTCATATTAGACAAAGGTGCCAAAAATATATATTGGAGAAAAGATAGCTTCTTAAACAAATGGTGCTGGGAAAACTGAAAATCCATATGCAACAAAATGAAATTAAGCCCCTATCACTCACCATGCACAAAACTCAACTCAGAGTGAATCAAGGGCCTCAGAATTAGACCAGAGAGCCTGTGCCTAATACAAGAAAAAGTAGGCCCAAATCTCATCATGTCAAATTAGACCCTGACTTCCTTAACAAGACTCCTATAGAGTAAGAAATAAAATCAAGAATCAATAAATGGGATGGATTTAAACTGAAAGCTTCTTTTCAGCAAAAGAAATAATCAGTGAAGTCAAGAGAGAGCCTACAGAACAGGAGAAAATTTTTACCACACACACATCAGAGAGAGCACTAATCTCTAGGATATATAAAGAACTCAAAAACCTTAACACCAAAAAAACAAATAACCCAATCAATAAATGGGCCAAGGAACTGAACAGACACTTCTCAGAAGAGGATATACAATCAACAAACATATGAAAAAATGTTCAACATCTCTAGCAATTAGAGAAATGCAAATCAAAACTACTCTAAGATTTTCTCTCACTCTGGTCAGAATGGCAGCTATTAAGAATACAAACAATAAGTTTTTGTGAGAATGTGGGGGAAAAGGCACACTCATTGTGGGTGGGATTGCAAAATGGTGCAGCCAATATGGAAAGCAGTATGGAGATTCCTTGGAAAACTTGGAATGGAACCACCATTTGACCCAGCTATCCCACCCCTCAGTCTATACCCAAAGGTCTTAAAAACAGCATACGATAGGGACACAGCCACATCGATGTTTATAGCAGCACAATTCACAATAGCTAAATTGTGGAACCAACCTAGACACCCTTCAGTAAATGAATGGATAAGGAAACTGTGGTATATATACACAATGCAAAATGTTACTCAGCATAAAAGAGAATAAAATCATAGCATTTGCAGGTAAATGGATGGAGTTAGAGAATATCATGCTAAGTGAAGTTAGCCAATCCCAAAAAACCAAAGGCTGAATGTTTTCTCTAATATGTAGATACTGATCCATAATGGGAAGAATAGAGGGAGTCTAGATAAGGCAAAGGGGAGGGAGAGACAAGGAGTGGGCATGGGGGTAGGAAAAACAGTGGAATGAGATAGACATCATTACCCTAAGTACATGTCTGAAGACAGGAATGGTGTGACACTACTTTGGATACAACCAGAGACATGAAAAATTGTGTTCTACATGTATACTATGTATTCAAATGCATTCTGCTGTCATGTAAAACAAATTAGAATAAATAAATATATTTAAAATTAAAAAACAGTCACCAAACAAACACTACTCTGACATCTTTATGAATATTAAATTCCAGTCCCCATTTCTGCCAGTATAGCATACCATTGTATCAGATTAAGAGACTATTTAAAGGATTCCACATATAAAGCCTTTGAAAAAGGAAATTAACACAAGATCATGAAATTTTAAGACAGAGTCACATCATTCTTTCCTTGTACAAAGTTTGGCATATCAAGTTTCCTGAAATTTAGTCTTCACATATGGATTTGGAAATACCTTGTTGATGGGAAACAACTGCCTATAGTATGTAGCTCACAAAGAGGAAATAAAGCACTTTGGAAGCATTGTACCTCAAGAGTTGAAGTGGTACAGAAATGCACTCCTCCCAGTAATAATAAAGTATTCTCAGAATAGATTTTAACAATAATACACTTTTGCTTGGAATTTCTGGCCCATGAGCTCTTCCTTCATGTACACAGTAGATAATTATCTACTAGAACAGTCTATTAGAGTCCCTCAGTGGTAGCAGGACTAAGAACTGTGGGGCCCATCCTATCTAGGTACTTACTAGCTGTGACATTGCCTGGGTCGCTTTAACCTCGCTGATACTTATAGGGTCATCGTGAGAATATAATGTACCTAATACTGTTTTATCCCATTTAATCCTCACAACAATCCTGTAATCATTCAATAAGTAACACTCTGTAATCATTTAATAGGTACTGTAGAACTGAAGAAATAAGTAAACCGTCTACCATAGTTCCTGACCCATAATAAACACTCTTACGTTAATTCTGACCCCCTACAGTACACAGGGCACTAAGTCTCCAGAACACATAACAAGAATAAAATGTGTATGTAGCTGCTTAGTTACTAAACACAGTACTTTTTGTGATCATCCTGTTTATAACTAGCTCTCTATGACTAAGAGATAAGTGGTAAAGTGCAGGTCCCCAAAACTCTACTGCTGGAAGATAGGATTTCCTGTC
The DNA here is from genome assembly GCF_052094955.1 of Ictidomys tridecemlineatus. Taxonomy (NCBI): domain Eukaryota; kingdom Metazoa; phylum Chordata; class Mammalia; order Rodentia; family Sciuridae; genus Ictidomys; species Ictidomys tridecemlineatus. Next base: position 62,259,312 of record NC_135487.1, on the reverse strand, counting down.
CTTTCAAAAGTCACCTCCCAGCAAGGCTTATTGTAAAGACTAAAGACAACTGAAACACAGTACCTCCCATTTCGGCAGGTTCCTTTCTTTCTTTTGTGTCTCATCAGGGGAGAAGAAGGGCCTATCTTTCAAATGCAACTTCTCATGAAGTGGGGGGGGGGTCCAATTGATTTGTCTCTCTCTAATCTTCCTTTTGATCTCCCCCTTGCAATAATGCTTCTTTCTTTTTTTCTAGATGAGGGGTATTGGGATTAAACTCAGGGCCAGTGAGCCACATCCCCAGTCCTACCTTGTATTTTATTAAGAGACAAGGTCCCTGAGTTGCTTAGCACCTCACTTTTGCTGAGGCTGGCTTTGAACTCATAATCCTACTGTCTCAGCCTCCGCTGGCTCTAGGATTACAGGCATACACCACCGCCCCTTGTGCAATAATGCTTTTATTAACCATTAACCATTTTGTTTAAAGCGTTAAGAAGAAGGGACAGTTGTCTGCATTCCCTTTTATTTAATGCAAAGAGAAATATATACAATAGTTTGGCTGGTTAGAAACTGAAGAAAATGCCCAGAGAGGAAACAAATGAATTCTCCCTGGCCAAGGAACTAGTAATTTTCTGCCAGGAACGCAGAATGCTAATGAAAATGCCTTGTGTTAGTTAATTGTTGTTGTTCCTGTTGTTTTCCTTTCCATGCAACACTCAACTCTTAGTCACTAACTCACATTATAAACAAACATGTTCACCAGAGATCCCCTGTAGAATCAGGAAGCTAGGACAGACAGGCAACAGACTTTGCAAGTCTCACTGGTGGCTCTGAAGTTTAAATTCTGGACCTGAACTTTCTGACCCCTGGAGAGCACCAGATAGTTTTCCTTATTCTTCAGGCTTTTTCCCCACTATAATTATAATACTCTATATTCAGTTAGATGGTTTCATAGATTAAACCGTCATAAATTGTATTCTAAGTACAAACTTCTGTTTGGCAACCTGCTTGTGTTCATGAAATCTCTCCTCATCTTGCATGTAAAGAGTAATCTTATTACAATATTATACAATATTTTTATTTCTTCAGATCCATATTAATTTCTAATTCATGCTCATAACATGAGTCTTCTAACTTTATCCTTAGAAACACTCTGAGATTTCAGACATATTAGTAGAATTTTATAAGTGAATCCTCATTGACAATAAACAAACTTCTGTCACGTATTTTCAAGTTTCAGGCTTCATTAAGCTAAGCGTTATAGAATGACTACTACTCAGTAATTTATCAGAAGTCAGGAATTGTTAATGGGTATATGTGTACAGCACCATGGTAGGTACTTCAATATGGTAATATATTTGAGACTTAAACTAAAGTAACTGCAGCAAGCCTCATTATTATTAACACCCAAATACAGAAACTCTGCAAGTCACTTAGTGTAATGGCACATGATGCCAGACTTATTTCTTCATATATTGTTTTTATTCTTTTAATATTCTAAAAATATTTTCTATTTCTTCTTTAACTCTTCAAATTATATCCCTTTATCTAAGGTACAACTTAATTTGCTCAACTTAATGGCAAAATGTGAACATAATCATGTTTTAAAAAAACAATGATAGCTTTACATCACACTTCTGTAGAATATATGATAATTACCACATTGATACCTATTTTCAATGTATGAATACACAATTTTATTTAAGCAGCTCAGTAATTGGTATGCTGAATGCTAAGTGATTTGAAGCCCAATCATAAAATTTAAATTATCTTCATAGTAGAGTTCAGTTCTCTAATAAAAATCAATAAACACACTTGAATCTTATAATTTACTGAAAACTTAAAATAGTTCCCTGAATAAACAGCCCTAGCTTGTGTTTCTAGATAACTATTTCAATATTCTCTCTAATTTGATAAAATCAATTAGCGTCTCAGTTCTCCATATTACTCCATGTTGAAGAGCTCAAATCCCCCATCTGTTTATGTGCAGTTCTATGTCTTGCTTACCAACTAAGTCACAGTGAAAATATATGAGTAGTGTTGAAAAGCAATGAGTACCTCATACAGAAAGTACTGCACATACCAAGCAATACTACAACATCATAAACAGAACGGATGGCTTCAGTGAGCAAGGCAGATGGAAAGAGATCTGAGAACATACCACCCGACTTTCTCTTCTCACCTAGAACTAAATTCACATGGCCCCCCCTCCCCTCCTAAGCTTCTCAGGTCCAGTAAGTCTATAAGACCTAGTGAGATTCCATCAATTCATTGGCTGGGCTATTAGGTAGAATTCATTTTATAATTTGGGTGGAACTGTATGTTTTCATTCACAAAGGTTTCATTGTTGATGAATAGAGGAAAGAAAATTATGAATTTCTTTTTGCATAAACCATGTGCTTGCATGTGCTTGTTTACTGTTATTTATAAGAGGGAAATATAAAACCAAATCTATAGTCTACTAATTATGGAAATAATAACACATACCAATCAAATGATAAATTTGAAACACCAAACAACAGCAAGATCCTGGAAATGGAAGAGTGTTTTCTCAAACTTGACACTTGTGGTAGATCAGGAAGTCTGCAATATTGTGTGACATACAGGTCACTACAATAATTTTACACTCAGCTTCAGTGCAAATGTAGAGGGAACATAGTAGGTTTTCAGTGCCCCTGGGGGCATGACTTAGCTGCAGACATAAATACTGGTTGAATTGTCATTATCTTACTCATCTCCTGCCCTACAAAAATCAAAAATGTCTTTTGAATCAAAACAAGATAACCATACAAACATTTATTAGCTCTTTCTTTCTACCACTTTCAATTTAAATACAACTTTATTGATGGGCCCCACTCCTCCCTGTTTTCTTTCTGGGTCATTCTTTGCTTGCAATTGATATGTAGCTTTCTGAACCCTCCTCAGCTTCTTGTTTCCTAAAACAGAAGAACTAAAGTAAGGACAGGAAGCTTTCTTGCAACTCCTAAATCTAATTTTACCAGAATGACTTGGTTGCATTGTTGAAAGAAATAAGAAATTCAGAAACATTTGTACACAAATCCAAGAAATGAAAATTTTCAAATTATCTTTCTCCTTGTTAATTAGTAATAATCATCATGTGCAGTAAAAGAATTGTTATGCAAATCAGTCAGACCTGGATTGGAGCCCCAGCTTAAACCCTCCCTGTTGATTATGACCAAGTTGGTGAGCCTCAACAAACCTCAGTTTCCTGCTTTGTTAAATGGGTAGAATAATGCCCAGCTATCAAGAAAATTGCTAGGTAATGTAACTTGATGACTAACAAATAGAACATACTAAATACTGGCTATAATTCTTCTTATGTGAAATTGTTCACTGAACCTTGATCCTTAGACACAATCCTAACAACTAATTCAGTTGAACTGTCCATATTCTTGCTTTACCCCACTTCCTATCCCACCTCAACTAGTAGGAGTGGTCCAGAGACAGGATGCCCATTGGCTATTTCTCAGAATTTAAAAATGAACCACTCTTCTCCTTTTCTTCTTTTCCTTTTCCTTCCTGAAAATTTAACTCAAAAGCTTTTAGGTAAGGCTGAGCAAGATATGTACAGGAGCTCTTGGAGAATCCCAGAGGGGATGCTGGAATCCAAGAAGCATGAGGCAGTGATAGTGGCAGCCCAGTGAGGGGTGATGGAGCCCTGTGTAGGTAAAGAGCATGTCTATGCTGAGAGTCCGTCTGGGGTAGGTTACCAGATCCTGGGAAGAGTGAGAAGGGCATGCAAGTAGGGCCATGGTGTCTTAGTACATTTTCTGTTGTCATAACAAAATATCTGAGACTGAGTAATTTGTAAAGGAAAGTTCATTTGGTTCAAGTTTCTAGAGACTGGAAGTCCTAGATGCGGCAGCTGCATCTGGTAAAGCCCTCATGCTGTGTTATAACATGGACTAAAGGCAGGAAGCACCTCCAGAAGAGGCAAAGTAAAAGGGGCAACTCAATTTATAACAACCCAGTCTGCTGAAAACAAACCCATTCTCATGAAAACAGCATTACTCCCTCTTAATGACCTACTCACCTCTTAGAGGTCCCATATATCAACAATGCCATTAATGGCAATAGATTTCAATGTGAGTTTTCACAAGGGATGAACTCCACAACAGTGGGTGACCACATATGGTGTGTCAAAGGCAAATGGAATGAGGAGTGAACAACCCAGCATGGGGTGTCAGAGCACAAGATGAGAAAAAGGGTGTCCACTCACCAAAGCCTAAAAATGTAAGTCTAGAATCCTCAATGGAAGGGGTGCTAGCAGCAGGGGTTTGTTCTATACAGGGGAACTTTACCAAGAAGGTAAAGTTGCCTCTTTACCTTCTTGGAGTTGAGAAAACAAGTAATTATATTGAAGGTACTGGAAACTAGATTTCCCACAGTTGTTCAGAAATAGAAATGTGGAAAGAAAAATTATAAATATGGACAGAGAAAAACTAGAATGACCCCTGTGGTGTTGAATTGGAATTGGAGATATCTCTTTGAACTCCTAGGCTCAACAAATAGACAGACATAGAAAAATGCAGATATAAATATGTTTAAATATATATGAGCATATGCAGCCACATCCACGCCGAGGGCTTCCAAGATGCAACAGTACATAGCAATGTGCTCACTTATCACCAAGATTTTGGCTTCTAAATACTTTTTTTCTAATAAAAGCAACCAAGTTTCCTTGTAGAAATGGACAAGATGAACCTGGAACCTCTTGTTATGCCAGAAAGTAAGGAAATACTCAAAGAACCAATGAGTATGTTAAAGACATAGAAGTAGCTGGAAGAAGAGTCAAAATAATTAATTATAGAAATGGATAATAATCTCTTTTTAATAGAATAGTAATGTGTGAGTGTATACTGGTGTAAATAAATACATAAGAAGTTTGATAAGGAATGGATGTCTTGCCAAATTCAAATTACCTCTCCACAAAATATGTATTAACTATGAAGAGTAATGGACTGCAAAGAGAAGCTGGCAGATATCTCCTTTGTCAAATGATCAAAGAGATCATCATCAATAATAGATAAAAATCATGATGGTATACAAGAAGAAGAAACCTGTACCACTACTGTGATATTCCTGCTAAAGACAAATAAGCTGAACCTAATTAATAGGAAATATAAGAAAAACACACTTTGAGCATGTCCTACAAAATTACTGCCTTATAATGTTCATGCTCAGGAAAGCCAGGGAAAGAGCGAGAAAATACTAGAGTAAAAATTCAAAAATGACAACTGAATATAGTATGTTATATTTTGTTTTGTCTTGTCTTGTTTTGTTTTGTTGTTGTTGTTGTTGTTGTTGTTGTTTGATACCAAGGAGTGAACCAAGGGGTGCTTAACCACTGAACCACATCCCCAGCCCATTGATTTTTTTTTTAAATTTTGAGACAGGGTTTCACTAAGTTGCTCAGGGCCTCACTAAGTCACTGAGGCTGGCCTCAAACTTTTGATTCTCCTGCCTCTGCCTTCAGAACCTCTGGATTACAGGCATACAACATCTGGCAACATGTAGTTTTGGCATGGACCTTTTTGTTATAAAGGGCATTTTCCAGATAATTCATGAAAAAATGGTGTCTGAGGATTAGACAGTAGTAATATGTCAATGTTTATTTCCTATTTTTGATGGTTTTCTGATGGTTCACTGGACATCATCCTTATTAGTGGAAATACACACTGAGGTCTCCAGGGGTAATGGCACATCATGAAGCCTACTCACTTTCAAATAATTCACAGGGGAAAATTGTTTTCATGTCATCTTGCAACTTTTATGTAAACTTGAGAGATCTCTCCAAAGCCAAATACTTGCTATTAAAGATCCTGCATTGTTGGGCCTCACTGAGTGGAACACTGATGATTGTGAAGAGGTGGAATGTTGCAGGTCAAGAGCTAAAATTATCTTGGACTATCTTAGGCTCTTTAGAAAAGTAGCCATTTGCTTTTAACCTTCATACCTGACCTAACATTCTTGCCACTATTAGGTAAACATCTCTTTAACAATCTCTTCTTCCACAAGCCTGTTCCTTCCCCAACTCTTTGCCAGCACAGTGATCTCATTTCAGTAAAATTAGTTGAATTTTTTTTTTAAATAGTTGTACCTAATTAGGTCACTCAAATTGAGAGAAAAAAAAATAGTAGTTACAGAACAACATCTTCTGAGCACCAGGTTTATTTGTTACTCAGTAGCTTGGTTTTTGTTTGTTTCTCAGAGAACAGGATGGCCCTAAAAGTCTGAAAATCTGCTTGTCTCAAAGTAAGCTTTTGTACACTTCCATCCTTCAAGCAGTTGTCTGGCTTCAACAAAATGGCCAAACAGGATGCATTTGACTCCTTGGAGATCTGAGCTCTACCCCAGTCATTGCAAGTATTGCAGCTCACTTCTTTTTGCCAAAATCAGCTCATTCACCAAGTGTTTTTAATTAGCTATGGCTGAGATGGCGTTTGCATTTTGCACCCCCCTCCCAATTTTAGAAGCATAAATTTCCAAAACAACTATCTATTGAGCTGGAAGTCTCATGTTTTTGCTAAGCCTGAGGGTTGTTGTCTTTTTAAAAATTTTTTTAGTTTGTGCTTATTTTGGAAGGTTTGTAAATCCATTTAGTTCTGTCTGAAGATCAGATAGCCAAATAAACATAGGTGCCATTTTTGACAGAATAGTTATTAAGATTCTGTGCACTGTTTTAGCTGTTCTACTTGGTTTTGATTTTCTTTAGTAATACTACAGAAAACACATAAGATTGTTGACTCTATACACTTTTTTTTAATAAAGGTACAGAGACACAAGAAAAGGCAATTAGATTCTGCTAATTGAACATACAGTTGGTACCCTACTTACTATGGTTCAACTTAACAATTTGTTGACCCTATAACCATGTGAAAGTTACATGTATTCCGTAGAAAATATACTTTGAATTTTGAATTTTGATGTTTTCCTGAGCTAACAATATGTGTGCTCTCTTGTGATGCTAGCCAGTGGCAGCAACCACAGCTCTCCTAGCAGGCCAAATGGTAAACAACCATTTGCAGATCAGAATGGTAAACAACCAATGTGCTACAGTGAACTGTGTGGCTAGCATTTTTTGACTATTTCATTTTTTGTGTTCACATCCCATCATGTCTACAAAACATGCACCTGTGTCTCCTGCTTTTGGTGAGAAAGAAGAACACCACTACTCTTGAAAGAAACTTAAGATAATTTCCCAGAATAAAAATAACAATCCAGTAACCAAAATCACACAAGCTAGGACTTTTGTAAGTGTTGATCTTGACCATCTTAAAAGATAAGTGATCAGTGGCTTGGTGAAATCACCAGCATCAGTTACATCCATTGTCTTTACAAAGGAAAGACACTGGGAAAATTGATGATATGAAAAAATTACTTGGGAGACTAGATACATAAGGGAATACCTCTTAGCTCACTGATGACCCAGGCCAATGTAAGAAGTCTTTTCCATGCCCTAAAATAGTGTGCTGATGACCATATACACATGCAAATGTTTATAGAAAGTCATAGGTGGGTCCTTTGCTTCAAAAGGCATCATAATTTTTATAATGTGAAGAACATTAGAGGTGAGTGGCAAGTTCCAATACTGAAGATACCCAAGCTTTTAAGAAGAACGGCATAGGATAATTATGAATAAGATATATTTGTCAGAATAAATATTTATTGTCAATAAAATGAGATTATTCCCAAAGCATATGCCAGATCATCATACATTCATCAAGAGCCCAAGACAAAGCCAGGATTCAAGGCATGGAGAGGCCAGGTAACACTTTTAGGTGGAAATATTGCAAGGTTTGAATTAGAGCCTTTCATCTAACACTCAAAGAGAACTAGACCTGTAATCCAAGTGGTTCCAGAGGCTGAGACAGGAGAATTGCAATTTCAAAGCCAACCTCAGCAATGGCAAGGCACTGAGCAACTCAGTGAGACCCTGTCTCTAAATAACATACAAAATAGGGCTGGGGATGTGACTCAGTGGTGGAGTTCAATCCCCAGTACCAAAAAAAAAAAAAAGCACTATAACATTCAAGAATGTCAAGAATGTGCATAAGCATGCAGGATATCAATAACAAGAAAGTCTGGATGACAACAACATCGTCATAAGATTGCTTTTTGAACTATTTACTCCACAAACAAGAAGATATTGTATACAAAACAACATTCCATCCAGGACTCTTCTACTCTGAGACAACAGTCCAGGGCAATCACAACTTGACTGCAAAATGCTGAGCACAGCTACACCTTCAACCAAAGTTCAAAATAGCTGTGTTCAAAGCACACTATTTATGTCAACCATCTGCACAGGTGTTGAAACAAGTGAATCTAGTTGAGTTCTCTGAGATTTTGGGAAAGGTTTTTACATTTTAAATGCTATCCTTAACATGGCTACAGCATCATGGGAAGAAGTCACAATGACATTCATGAACAGCATTGGGATGTCACAGTGTCTTCTATCAGCTATTTTTGAGCCTCAACAGAAGACAGAGAAATTAATGACTCTGTCTCTATAGTATCCCCATTCCCAGTCATTAACTTTAATCCAGTGCTCCCAACCCTCTTCGGTCCTCCATGATGAAGTGTCCATACAACAGTATTTTCCTGAAGCATCTCCAATGCCATTTTTAGTAAAAGCAGATTTTTGTGGTCTTATCTGTAGTTTTACTTTCCAAAGTTTCAGTTACCTGTAGTTGCCCAGAGTCCAAAAATATTAAATAGCAAATTCCAGAAATAAACAAATCATAAGTCTTAAATTACATGTTTTGAATAGTGTGATGAATTTCTGCCCCATCCCACTCCGTGGATCCTCTCTTTTGTCCAGCACATCCACACTGTACCTCCTGCCTGCCCATTGGTCACTTAGTAGCTGTCTTGATTATCAGATCGACTCTAGAGCTTGTTCAGCTGGCTCTCCATAGACCTGGTTTCATATCTGTAGATTCAACCCTAGGTAGGGTACAGGAAATAAAGATAGAAAGGAAACAAACAGGAAAGGAAAGAAGAGATTGTTACTTTAAATCAAAAAATTCCATGAACACCCTCACCTTTATTCCCTGGGCAGGTTTTTTTCCCTCCAGGCACAAAATCTAAGGTTCAATAAACCTAAGAGTAATATAGGTTCCATTACTTCATGTCCATACACTGTGTTAGCTTATAGGACATATTTTTAGATGAATTAAAACAAGCCTAGAGAAAGATAGCGTTAAGAACCCATGATATGAGCACAGTTTAAGTGGTATTAACTAGATAATGTTAACCTAAGGATTCTGAAAACAACCTGACACTGTGACCTACTTCATGCTCCACTAGGAAAAGAATAGAGCTTGCTGAGCTGGTGCCACCCACCTGCCACTTCTCACGCTCAACTTTTGCAAAGTTTCCTTTAAACAAAGTCTGAGGCCCCAGAAGCACATCTCATCTCAGGTGCCGGCACTCACACTCCCTTTAATTGCTTATCCCACTACATTGTTTGCTTTCGTGAATAAATATATCTGCTTGTGCTTCTTTTGATGTGTCCTAAAATTCCTTTCTGCAGTGTAAGTTAAGAACCTGCCAAGACCCTATTGAGGTCCCTTGTCTTTCTGGAATACTTCCTTGGATCTCATTCAGTGACAAACCTACTTGCACATTGAAAATATTTTTAATTGCATCTGTATTGAGCATTTGTGGGCTTTTTTTTTTACTTGTCTTTACCTGCAAAAAATGAAATATAATATTTACATAGCACTTGCATTGTATTAAGTATTATAAGTAATCCAGTGATAATTTGAGACACATGAGAATATGTATAGGTTATATACAAATACTGCACCATTTTGTATAAGGTACTGGAGCATCCATGTGATTTATATCCACAGGAGTCCTAGAACCAATCTCTCATAGACCCTGAGGGACCACTGTCTATAGGGTTCAATGTCACCCACAGTTTCTGGCATCCACAGAAATTCTTGGAAATAACCCATGGACAAGGGAAACTGCTATACTTATATTTTTCAAAAATGCCTTAATCTTTCTCATTTTGCCAACAAGTAGAATTTCTTCTCCTCCTTATTATGTTTTTAAAATTTGAAATATATTATAGAAGGTAATGTAATATGGAGGAAGATATTATAAATGCAATGGCGTGGGGAGGGGCATCCCTATATCATTACTGGTATAATGAAAATCCCCAAATAATGTTTTATAAAAACCTCTGTGCGTTTAACTGTCCTTGTTTTTACACAGAGATTCATTTAGAATGAGAAAAATGGAGTTGGAATCTTACACCAATTAACATAGAAAATTGATGCTTTTCGAATATTTTTGAAGTACTATGTAAGTTCCAAACTATGTCTGCTCCATAGTTTGGTCTAGTTATACAGGAGAGAATAACCAAAGAGTTGTATTTGGGGAACACTTCTTAAATTGAGCAATCATGTTAAATTAGGAAACATACTTCACAATCTATGAGGCTCCACAGTATTCAGCTTGACTCTTGTAGTAACTTATTTTTTTGGAAAATCTATTTTTAAAAAATTTTATTCAGTTTTTTCCAAATTAGAAAATATTCCAATTTTCTATTTATTTATTTATTTATAACAGTGGGATGCATGACAATTTTTATTACATATATAGAGCACAATTTTTCATATCTCTGGTTGCATACAAAGTATATTCACACCAATTCGTGTGTACTTTGGATAATAATGATCTTCACACTCCACCATCATTTATAATCGCATGCCCTCTCCTGTCCCCTCTAACCCCTCTGCCCTATCTAGAGTTGGTCCATTCCTCCCATGCTCCCTATCCCTATCCCACTATGGATCAGCCTCCTTTTATATTCAGCATTTGGTTTTGGGGGATTGGCTAACTTCACTTAGCATTATCTTCTCTAACTCCACCCATTTATCTGCAAATGCCATGATTTTATTCTCTTTTATTGCTGAGTAATATTCTATTGTGTATATATGCCACATTTTTTTATCCATTCCTCTGTTGAATGGAATGTAGGTTGGTTCCATAGTTTAGCTATTGTGAATTGTGCTACTATAAACATGGATGTGGCTGTGTTCCTCTAGTATGCTGATTTTAAATCCTTTGGGTATAGACGGAGGGGAGGGATAGCTGGTCAAATGGTGGTTCCATTCCCAATTTTCCAAATTACAACTATCTTATATTACACAAAGGTGCCAAAAACATGTATTGGAGAAAAGATAGCCTCTTCAACACATGGTGCTGGAAAAACTGGAAATTCATATGCAACAAAATGAAATTAAACCTCTATTTCCACTATGCACAAAACTCAACTCAAAATGGATCAAGGATTTAGGAATAAAACCAGAGACCCCCTGCATCTAATAGAAGAAAATGTAGGCTCTAATCTCCATCATATGAGATTAGGCCCCAACTTCCTTAATAAGACTCCTATGGTGCAAGAATTAAAATCAAGAATCAATAAATGGATGGATTCAAACTAAAAAGTTTCTTCTCAGCAAAAGAAACAATCTGTGAGGTGAACAGACAGCCTACATCCTGGGAGCAAATTTTTACCCCTCACACATCAGATAGAGCACTAATCTCTAGGGTATATAAAGAATTCAAAAATCTTATCACCAAAAAAACAAATAACCCAATCAATAAATGGGCCAATGACCTGAACAGCCACTTCCCACAAGATAATATACAATCAATCAACAAATATATAAAAAATGTTCATCATCACTAGCAATTAGAGAAATGCAAATCAAAACCACTCTAAGATTTCTTCTCACTCTAGTCAGAATGGCAGCTATTATGATGACAAACAAAAAGTGTTGACAAGGATGTGGGGGAAAAGGTACACTCGTACACATCAATTTGTTTTTAACCTAGTCCTTTCTTTATCTGATTCTCTTGAGAAGGCATTTGAGTATTTCTTTTCCCTAAGCAAATAATGTTGGTTACTTCAGAGAGAACTTGTTATTATTTTGCTAGTAGAGATCAACATATTGATCTTCCTAGATTCATTATCTCTGCATACTCAAGGGGCTAGTCCTGTAGACACTCTGTCCACCATCCTCAAATTCAGTACTTTGCATAACAGATGAACATAATTGTGGGACGTGGAGTCAAAGAGACATTTGCTCTAGTCCTCTTTCTGCCATTTGTTGGCTATGTGATCTTTGGAAAAGGTCTTTTGAACTTTACATCTCAGCTTTCTTATCTGCAAAATGGGAAGCAGAACACCTGGCAAAAGTGTATTTTTCCATATTAAAGACTCACTTATCTATTCAGAAAATATTGTTCAACAAGTATTAAGTGCCTACAGTATTAAGTACCTACATCAAGCAGCTGTGCTTAGTAACGAACAAATGAAAATCACTTCTAGTTTCCTCACAGAACTTGGCCTGAATAACTCATTCAACTCATATTGTTCATAGTACCTGGCCCTTACCCAGTGGGATTTATCTAGGATTTATCTTTTCCAAAGATACACTTATAGGCTAGGGTTGTGGCTCACTGGTAGAGCACTTACCTGGCATGTGTGAGGCACTGAGTTCGATCCTCAGCACCACATAAAAATAAATAAAAATAAAGGTATTGTGTTCATTTAAAAAAAACATTTACTCATAAAATGAATAACAAAACTTTGATATTCTATTTACAACTCTGTTTTTCCCATAGTTTTTCCTACAAGATGTGGATCTTTAGATGCTTAAAATTTAGATATTTTTTAGATACTTAGACACTTTTTAGATATTTAATAAGTATCTAAAATATTTTAGGAGGGTGGAACTAGTCTTTATTTTTCAAAAAATCCACTAGCTATAGCAGTACAATGACAAACAAATCATATTTAAAATTTTTAATTTCAAATTATCTCATTGCTTGGAATCACATAAACCATCCCTTAATATAATAATACAGCCACATCAGTGTTTATAACAGCTCAATTCACAGTAACTAAACTGTGGAAGCAACCTAGATACCCTTCAATAGATGAATAGATAAAGAAACTATACATATACAATGGAATACTACTCAGCATTAAAAGAGAATAAAATCATGGCATTTGCAGGTAAATGGATGGAGTTGGAGAATATCATGCTAAATGAAGTAAGCCAATCCCAAAAAATCAAAGGCTGAATGTTCTCTCTGATAAGCAGATGCTGATCCATATGGCAGGACATGGGAAAAATGGAGGAATTTTGGTGGGGCAAAGGAGAGGGAGGGATGAGGAGGGGATATAAGGACAGGAAAGATGATGGAATGAGATGAATATTATTAACCTAGGTACATGTATGACTGCATATATGGTACAACACTACATTGTGTACAACCAGAGAAATGAAAAGTTGTGCTGAAATTGTGTATAATGAATCAAAATGCATTCTGCTGTTATATATACCTAATTAAAATAAATTAATTAATTAAAGAAAATATTAAATGGTTTACTTGAAATTTGTTAAGAGAGCATATCTTATGCATTGTCAACACACATAAAATGGATATGTTAAATGGTGCTCTATATGTGTAATATGAATTGCAAGGCATTTCACAGTCAAATGTAAATTTTAAAAATGGATATGTTAATTACCTTGCATGTTGTAATCATTTCACCGTGTATATGTATAAATTATCATTTTATACACCTCAAATATACACAACTTTTTATAAAAAAAAACACATAGTTTTGAAGATAAAGTGACACATTTATATGATATCTACTACCAATAAGAACTTAATAGGGCTGGGGCTATAGTTCAGTGGTAGAGTATTTGCCTCACAGTTGTGAGAACCTGGGTTCAAACCTTAGTACCACATAAAAATAAATAAATAAATAAAGATATTGTGTCCATCTACAACTTTAAAAAAATTAATAAAAAAAGAATTCAATAAAAAGACAGTTATTAGCATTATTTTCTACAGCCATGTTAATCCATATTTTTGTCCATACAGCATTAATCGTTTTTCTTATGGTCTGCTTCACAGTATGACTATATGAGAGCAAATGTTCTATTATTGTTTTAAGTATTTCCCAATCTTTGAGAGGCCTTCTCTAGTCTAAATCTGTATACATGAATATTTCTCACAACAATTCTGAAATGTATGCATTTGTTTCATCACTTTACAGATGGGGAAACTAAGGCTGCAAGAATGAAATAGCCTTACCCAGTTTACAGGGTTACTAAGTGACAAAACCAGGATTCAGACCTAGACCTGAATCCAGAGTGTTGCCATTTGTCATACTGCCTGTATTGGAACACTTTAATTAATAAAATTGAAATTATAAATTATAAAATTATTTTTTAAATTATTTTCTTCTTGAATCTAGAATTCCTAGAAACTCCAAAGAGATATCTGGAATTTGCTAACCACCATTCCAACAAAACAAAACAAAAATGTCTGCAGCTTACATTTTATTACACAGAATTATTTCCCAGTACCAGAAAAACTGAAAGTGATTTTAGAATGCAAAACAAAAATCACCTCAATAGTTTAATGTTTTATCTGATGATGTGTAGTTCCTTTCTCCTTGTCTCTTATATAATAGAAATGTGGAGACAAAGTACAGGAATTTCAGGTCAGAGTTTCCCTCTCTAGGAAATAGGTGAACACAAACTTACCATTTTCTGACACCTACTTTCATTTATTTCATCTTAGTTTAAAACACTAAGGTGACTTTAGAAACCACATCAAAATTAGGTGACAAATGTGTACCTGCAGCAAATGAAGACACTAAAAATTAGGAATATAGTCATAATCAAAATGGCCATTTGCTTTACTATACGCCAGCTTCTACACTGGCAAAGGTAAGTCAACAGGGGAAACTTTTTTCTTCATTAACACATAACAATTAGACATATTTATGGGGTACAAATGCTGTTTTGATATATGTTTTCATTGCATAATGATCAAATCAAGGAAATTGGTACATTCCTCACTTCAAACATTGGTCATTTTTTTCCTGGTAAACCAATTCCAAATCCTCTCTTCTAGCTATTTTGATATATATAATATGTTATTGTTAACTGTAGTTAACCTATGGCACTCTCTTGACTTCAAAATACACAGAAAAGCTACAATAAACAGTATGTAAAAAAGTGGATATGTAACCAATGTGATTCTGCAATCTGTATACGGGGTAAAAATGGGAGTTCATAATCTGCTTGAATCAAATGTGTGAAATATGATATGTCAAGAGCTTTGTAATGTTTTGAACAACTAATAATAATAAAAAAAAGAACCACATGGTACTGACACAGAAACAGACACATAGACCAATAGAGCAAAATCAAGACCTGTAAATAAATCCATTCATTTATAGCCAACTGATCTTCAGCAAAGTCATGAACTAGGGAAAGGACAGTCTCTTCTCTAAGCGGTCCCAGGAAAATTGGATATCCACATGTAGAGGAATGAAACTAGATTGCTCTCTCACATCATATACAAAAATCAATTCAAAATAGATTAAAGACTTAAATATATGACCCCGAACTATCAAACTACTAGAAGAAAACAAAGAGTACATAATTCATAATATTGAACTGGGCAGGATTTTTTAATAAGACTCTAAAGCACAGACATCTAAAGCAAGAACAGATAAATGAATTACATCAAATAAAAACTTTCTTCAGAGCAAAGGAAACAAACAATAGAATGGGAGAAAAGAACTTATTAGAATAGGAGAGAATATTTGCAAACTATATTTCTGACAAGGTTAATATTCAGAATATGTAAAATACACAAAAAGCTCAACCCCGAAAAAATAAGTAACCCAATTTAAAAATGGGCAGATGACCGAAGTTAATAGTTCTCAAAAGACA
Organism: Ictidomys tridecemlineatus; assembly: GCF_052094955.1. Taxonomy (NCBI): domain Eukaryota; kingdom Metazoa; phylum Chordata; class Mammalia; order Rodentia; family Sciuridae; genus Ictidomys; species Ictidomys tridecemlineatus. Next base: position 62,243,521 of record NC_135487.1, on the reverse strand, counting down.
AATGGCCAACAGTTATATTTTTAAAAAAATGGTCACCATCACTAAGCATCAGGAAAATATAAGTTGAAACCGCAATGAGATATCATCCCACTATCAGTCAGAAAAGCTATTAATAAAAAGGCAAAAGATAAAAACCATTGGTGAAGATATGGAGAAATGAGATGAATGGAATAAAAATTATTACAGCAGATGGTTCAAAAGCCAATTCCATCAGGAATTCCCAGACAAAAGGAAAGGCAAGTTGAGCTGTTACTCCTGTTATAAATAAAACTATATTCTTTGATATCCATGATGTACAAAAATTAATGAAAGTTGAATCTTTTTTAAAGCAGAAGACAAAATTTATTATTTTATTAAAAATCTTTTTTATTCTAAATCAAATTGGCCCACCAATCTAATCATAAGAATGCTCAACGTTTCCCATTTTCTTGGCAAATTCTATCACTCTCAATTTTTGGTAAATCTGCCCTGTGTTCCCACCATCATAGCACCCATGTCTAGCAACCATTCCAGAAAACAAAGATGATCTAATGCTACCTGCTCTTAATCTCATCTAGCAAGTTTAAAATTCTTTTCCTCCTAGGAATCCTTAATAAATGTTTCATTCTTCTTGTGAAAGGCTTGCTATCTCATACAAAGGTCCTCTTTATTTATTTGTAAGCAAGGACAGATTGCCATTATAGTCTGCTCATCATATAAAAGAAGACCCACATTTCTTGAGGTTTTTTTTTTTCAAAATCTGACTTTTTTCCCAAATCCATAATAATATACAAGAGCTGCACTTCTTATTGGAACTATTTTTATTATCTGAGGGTTTTCTTTATATCCTGAATTTCTTCTAAATCTACAATGATCAAACCACAGGATTGGGAATATTACTTCTGAGAAAAACACGTTTTCTGATGAGAAAGTCCAGTTCCAACTGGGGAAATCTATCTGAGTCCCAGTCTTTACAGCTTAACATCATACCTATCATCTAGAAAAATAAATCCAAGTACCCATCTGGGTTGAAGGAAAAGAATTTCTTATGATTTTATTTTATTATATATATATAATACAATAAAAGTAAATGGTGCTACATAAGACATTTTTGTTTATTTTTCTTAGGAGAAAGACATTATATGGAAGCTTCCTATTTTTTCCCATTTACTCTTCTATGTCCAAACTTGAAGGCAGATTATACTATAAAGTCTATAACATTCAGAAAGTTAAATTTAGAAAATTAATGTAATTTAACAGTGAATTCCTGATTTCCGTACATCCCATAATGGTACGTTTAGAAGCAACTATTCATTTAAACATTCAGAATTTCTAACTTCTCATTTACTTTTTTACATTCAAATTTACCAGTTTCTTAAAACACATAACATATTCACTTATACATATTTTGTTCAATCTGTTACCTAAGTGCAGAACTGATTCTATCATTTATCTGTTCGATACTCAGGAATTAGAGTGGAGTGGGAGGAACGCCTTCACAGTTTTTTTGTCCAGTCATTCTAATCAGTCCCACAACCTTAAGCAGAGGTGACTGCGCCAAGCACATATCAATACAAATAAAACATTGCAGACTTGGCAGGTCTGTGTGGTGGTGTCTGAATATTTTCCACTAGACAACGCCAGCTCCACCACTACTTAGCTGCTCCTATTCTACTTGCAATCCAAACTTCAACATCTGGAAAGAATAATTGCAAATTTTAACATGTCAGCCCATAGAGAGCTCAAGAAAATAGAGAAAATAAGAAGCCCCTAAGGATGTCTAAGTCACTTAGAAAATTAAGTTGTAAAAAATACTCTTTTCTTTCCCCTACATTTGTAGCTAAGAGGGAGAGCAAAATTTAAACATGCACAGGGAACTGCTTTTGATTGTCATTTTCAATGCCTAACAAATCTTAGACTTTTACTGGCACTGTGGTAGTAGCAAGAACAGTTTCGCACCAAACACTGAAATGCCAGCTCTAGGGTGCCATTCTTACCTATTGAATCCTCTAAAGTCTGGAGTGATTGTGGATACTAGCAGCACCCATTCTGAGAAGTAATATGAAGCAAGAGAAAAAATTGAGGCCCTAGGATTAGGTGGACCTCAATTTTTAATCCCAGCTCTGCCACTTAGTTATTTGGTCATACTGGGCAAGCCATTTAAATTTTAGATCCTAGGTGCTCTCATCTGCAATCGAGGGCTAATGGGAATATTAAATGGATCTCTCTACAGTCTAGCCCAATTCTGAGACATCATAGGTGCATAATAACTGCTGATTGAAAGAAAATCAAATGAAATTCTACATGTATCAGACTCTTAAAGTCCTTTGGAAAACTAATGGAGAAGAATATGAATATCATGTTCAAGACTAATTCATTAAAGATAACAAACTATGGCCCTATTTTATCCTATGTAGGAAATTCCCACCTAAATATAGAAAATCCATCCTAAAGTAGGACAGTGCTACTTAAAGTTCTCCTAGAGGGTGGTGACTTTGAGTTCTGAGGGATGAAGCTTGTCCTCAGGGAACCTTTTGTGGGCCCCAAAGCTCATACTCAGAGGAAGAATATTTCCCAGTTTTGACCGCCAACAGTGCAGCCAGAGTAGTGGTAGAAGTGGAGACCCTGACAAACAGCATCCATGGGGTCGAGGCAAGAAAAACAGAGTAGCCGCTCTGGTAGAAACCCAGTCCACATCCAGGAGCCCTGGGGACCCACAGACTAGAGCCGAAGAGACACCAGAAGTAGGATGGCTCAGAGCACAGACCATCACCATGACTGCCCATGCTTATGGTGAGCCTGGGACAGAGGGACTAGAGAGAGGATTCTTTGTTTTTTTTTTTTTTTTCATCAGTATTTATTCAGTATAGAAGCCACAGCTTGGGTTCCACTTCTGATTTGACTACAATTTGACAGAAAGGAAAATAATTCTGTAATTTTTCATGTAAACAAATGGCAGGCTTGATACCAAGGTACAGAGTCGAGAGCAGTAAAACAATCATAATGCCAACATTTTATTTTGAAACAAGCACCACATAGATAAGTGTTCAGATAGTGCATTGGATACAGTTCTTTGCCTCAAATGCTCCACAAAGTACTTCTTATAAGTATCAAATAATGTCTCATACACAGAAGCCATTAATTACTGTTTAAGAGGTATTGAATGAATAGGGGTTTGACCAAAGGACCAATGTGGCAGACATGCATCAGGTAGGGGGATAGAACATTCCAGATAAAAGGAACCATGTGAACAAAGACAGAGGTCTTAAAGCACATGATACACTTGGGGATCAGCAAGTCCGCTTGCTTGTTCATATATAACAGAAAGTTCAGTCCTTGTCCCCAATGCCAATTCACATCAATTTAATAATGAGGACATGGTTTTGAGAAAAAGAAAAAAAGAAGGCTTATTTCTTTGCTAGCAAAGGAGAAACACAAGGGACTCCAGTTCCAGAGGCTGTGGTTCTCCCAATCAGGGAAAACAGAGGGCTTTTAAAGAAGCTATTTGAAAGCTACAAGCTAAGTTCCAGGTGTGGCCTGGCAGGGGGTCCCAAGTGCACCCTGATGGTGTGTTAAAATTCACTTGTTAATATGGGAGATAGTCACTTCCTAATTCTTCTGGTGACATCTTCCTGTGGAGAACAGATAACTTAAAGTAATCTTGTCCCCAGCCCCCAACTTAGGGACAGGGACAGAGAGAAGAGGAAAAGAAAAAAGCATGCCCCTTTTAAATTAAGCAGCAAGGGCTAGATTCAAAAGGTAAAGTGGACCACTGTTGCACAGAGACTATCTGTCACATCAGTAGTTAAGACTAGAAAACAAGTCAAAAGGTCAGAGTGCAAAGCCAGACTAAGTAATCTGTCATTAGACAATGAGAATGTCACTCAAGGTTCTAAAGCAAGAAAAGTGACATAATCAGATTCCTGCCTCAGAGAATTCAACCCAACAACAGTAAGCAAAACAAATTGGAGATAATTACCAAGGCCCTTATATTAATGCCAAATATGTGTCACTCAACTGCTTTGTCTCAGGAGACCCAGAAGAGCACACGTCATGTTTACTGCTATATCTTGTTGGATACAGTGCTTCACACAGTGCCTGGCCTACAGCAGGGTTTCATAAATATTTGTGGAATTAATTCATTGTTACTGGAATGTGTTATTTGTTGCAGAGATTTCCACAGATTTCCTTTAGCCTTATTAACCCTTAAGGCTGCAATATCTGGTGCTATTCTCACATATGAACATCCTAGTCTTGTTTGTATTTGCAAGAGTCGACTCACTCTCCAGCATATCATGGAACTTTAATTAATCCTTGTGAACTGAACCGAAGAACATTTCCAAGATCTGTTCAAATGGATAGAGAATGTGAACCCCGTTGATCTTTAGCTAAATAAATGTGTCCCAATTATTCCTACATAAGTTATTTTGACCTGGATTTGTAAAATAGCTAAGTTCACTTCTAAAAAGTAAAATTGAAAGGTGAGTGACTCATCCAAGACAGAAATTCAACCAAGAGATTTTACTGGGGGGCTGCCCAACAGGGAAGAAAAGGAGAGGAAGAGAGCAGGGATCATGAGCTTGCAAGCTTTAGCTGAAGAAGGGTTGCTTGGTGTCTTGGCCGGGTGCTGATTGGCAGGGTGACTTAGGAACTGGGCTAGTGGACACTGTGTCCTGTGGGGATTGGTGGAGAAAACTTTTGACTTTGACACCCTGCAGTTTGGTGCCCTTTGGAAAGGAGGGGGAGTGGTAAGGGATTACTTGTTCTTCTCAGGATACAGGAACTTAACTTGGTGGGAGGGGGGATAAAACCAATAGGCAAGGTCTCCTGTACACCCAACAAAAATAGTCACCCTGCAAAAGACATTTACATGCTTTTTCTGGCACATACACTAAGAGGAACAAAATGTGACCAATCAACTAACTAGACAACAGCAGAAGCCTGTTATTATCCAAATTGACTTCTAGAAGTTAATAAACACAGTGCTTTAATTGTTAAATTGTGGTAAGAATATTAAATGTAGGGGGAAAAATAATGAGTTTATGAAAAACAATGAGTTTATGAAAATAAACTCATTTCATTAGAAATTATTTCATTAGATATAATAAAATATAATCATTAGCTACTATATGTAAGTCAAAAATATCCCAATATAAGTCATTTCACATAGTTCAAGCTAATGTTTGCTCAACACACACTGTCATATTTATTGACTAACTCCTCATGACAACGCGTCCAAATGAGTTCAAAGACAAAAGTACAGCAATTTGTCTTTCTTCCTTTACATCTGAAAGAAAACCAAGTATTTCAGGAGAAATATACTAATTAAATTATAAAATGTTTAACAGTGTCAGATAGATTAAGGCACAAAGGCAAATTTCATTTACTTTGTGTTGAAGATTTTTAAAAATTCACTCTAAAACTTTCAATAAAAATTTTACATAGGCTAACATTTCTTATTGGCTCTTTACTCAGAACTAAATCCAATAGTTAAGAATTTGAAAACACCATCAAACTGGTTATTCATCATCACATAAAATAATGAACCTAATTGTTTTTGCTAAATTCAATCAGAATTATTTGCATGTGCAGACACAACTATATTGTGGGACAGACTTACAAATGGTGTTAAAATAGCTTACCCCGGAAGGTAATTAACCTGGTAAACAAATAAGATAATTTATAAACAAATAGAGTTTAGCAGTCCAACAATTGCCACTGGAACAAAGAACAACTCATCAGGAGAAAAAAATATAAAACACAATGCCAAGAAAAAAGGACTGTGGTTGGTTAGGGGAAGTATTTGCATTATTCAGGGAGTGACAAGTTAAAAATGTTGGAGAATAAGAACAGATACACTGCACACAAATCTCAAGGAACAAAAGGAAAGCAGGAAAGACCCTAGAGTTCTCTTCCCCAAAAATCCCTAAATTTCATCATTAGCAATTCCTTTTGTGCCATAAGTTCCAGTATCTTCTGACTATTGATGTTTTAAGAAATATTAATCCCTCCCAGCAAGGATGACACTCTACTTGGCAGAGGCTGGGGCCTCCATGTAAGTACATAGAGTCCATATTATAAGCACAGAATCCAAGAGTTAATGAGCACAGAAAGCAAATATAAGGTTGCTGAAGACAAAACCTGACTTTCCACAGTTTACATTGATAAATCACACAAAGATACCACACAATAAAAAATACCCCAAGCAAATCCTGAACAATGCATTATGTGATTCAATAAAAATCTTTTTAGGACCCAGCAATATGGCCTGTCTTTTTACTAAGTATCCCTCCAACAGTTAAGATATTAAAGGTGACAACTGCTTAAAGATGAAATGTCCAATACACCAGATTCCAACATCAACAGAGATGTGACTTCAGGTCCAGTACAAGTCAGAAGTGTGGCTCTACCCTCCCTTCCATACCACAAATCAATAAGAATCTTCTCAGTTACTTCTAATTTGAGTTGGGAAACTTGGTTTAACAATCCAATATCTACAATTTATTAAAGAGTTTATTGGTGCTGAGCCATCTGCCAAGGATGCTATGTAATCTTAGGTATGCATATTCATATCTGTCTTATAGATTAATAGGCTCAGAGTGAGTCAAGTTGTTTAATTTACCAAACTAGAAAGGAGTGGGTCCTGAGCCATAATATAACAAATTAAAAGTAATTGAGTATAGGTGGAACTGCATGTAAAAATACATTTACTTCTTAAATTAGGCACATGATAAACATGTGACAGAAGAAGAGACCTCTGCCATTTAAAAAAAAAGAAGAAGAAAGTATACAACAGTAAAGCAGTGGAAATAGATCTCTATTTCATCCTGTCTATTCAAATAGAAGTGTATCATCCAAAAATTTACAAATAACCATGGAGTGATTGATTACCTCTCCCTTTTCACTTCATTCAAACTAGGATATAATCAAGGAGATCATTTTTGCTGAAATTGATTGTTCATGATTAAGGCAGGTAATGGAGATAGCTAATTCAATTTTAAGGATTTACATTTATTTGCTAAGAAATTAAGTACTGTGAGTCAGTAGGCTAGATATATACATGGTATATATATAGAGATGATAAAGAAAATATTTCTACAAATAGGGAAGGGCTGGATTATTTGTATAACATAGTCCTGGGAAATTATTAAGGAAGATGATTACTTAATTTTCAGATTGTTTTTATCAAAATAAATTCCAGTTTTATCCTCAAGATAGGTGAAAACTATCAAAAAAAACTATCAAAAAAATTTAACAGACCTCAATTAGGAGAAAGACTCTTTAATTCTGAAAGAAATAGAAGAAATCACAAAGTAAACTATCAGGAGATTTGCCTATATTAAAACACTAAACATATAGAAAACAAACATGAAAAAATATTTCAATTTGCTGTGAACCTAAAATTGCTCTTTAAAAATTTAAATCTTTAAAGAAAACAATAAAGCCCTAGCATGAACAGGTTAAGGGAGTTGCCTGAGAGCACCCAGCTAGTAGTTGAAAAATCAGAGTAAAAATGCAAACATTCTTGCTCCAGAGTTCCTACTCCTAAATCCTGTAGTAGCTGTTTCCCTAATAATGACATTCAACAAAATGCATGTGGAAGTAACCAGCATTTGCCTTAGTTTTTCTGTAATTCATTATACTGAAACTAGAAGGGAGTGCAACATATTCAGTGTTTAGATACTCCGAATGATTTGTATTGAGCACATAATTTATACACATTAAAATACATAATTCTTAAATACAAATAGGCAATAAGTAACAGTGATCTGCTTAAAAATATTTACAAATCATAATATAATTACAAAAACATAATTAATAGGTTTAGAGCTTAGCAAATCAGTAAGATAAATATTAATATCCAACAGAAAAATTAGAAAAGTCAGGGAACAACAATTTATAGAAAAATTCACTTAGCCAATAAAATGTTCAAATCACTATCATACAAACAAATACAAATTTAAGTCAATCATGCTATCTTCAAATTATGAAATACTATTAAGGCCACAAAAAGTCATACTTTGAAATGAAACAATCTAGCAAAATGTTCACCATATATACCAGATCAAAACTCCATTTACAATTAACTCCACTTATAATTCATCTAAATTTACTGAACACTGTAGAAATATAGAAAAATCTATACAACAAAAGGATGCAAGTGAGATTCACTGATACTTAATTTTTTCCAAACACTGTAGAAAAATAGAAAAATCTAAACAACAAAAAGATGTATTTTTAAATTTTTTCCAAATATTTTTATATTTTCAAATTTTCTATAATGACTATATAATATCTACATTTTAAAAGATTGTAATTATACTTTTAAAACCAAAGGATAAAAGGAAAACAAATCAATTTTACATTAAAACATAGATTTAAAAGTCATGCAGATATAATAGGGAAGGCAAATTTATTAGAAAGAATATATTTTAAATGAAAACAGCATTTCTAAAAAATCCCAGTGCTTCCTAATTTTTGTTTACATAAAATTCACTAAATTTATAAATCGTAGTACTTGATAATGAAATAGAACAAAAGGAAATGTTTTCCTCAATTAAAAGGGGATTGTCTAGAAATATTCTTCCAGAACAACATTATTAAATTGTAGTATAGGACCAGTGTAACGCCACATCATAAACAACCACAAAAAAGGGAAGTTATACTCCATGTGTGTGTGATATGTCAAAATACATTCTACTGTCATGTATAATGGAAAAGAACAAATTAAAAATTGTAGTATAGGAAGTTCTCAATGAAATCAGCTCTTTTACCAATTAAAAAACAACCTAAAAGTCAGTTTCATGTACTTGAATTTTTACAGTAATACGGAATAATATATTTTTCCCTTTGTAACTGTATACAGAATTGAAAAATATAAAAGTTTGAAAATATAGAAAGATTTATTCATTCATAAGTACCCTAGCCAAGATAACTACGATTAACATTTTTATGTGTTTCTTTTCAGATTTTTTTTTCTGTTTACATTTTAAATGCTTAAGATCATCTAGTTTACACATTTTTATTATGCTGTTATTTTTAACAGAATGCTGCAGCACAGGTCTTTTCTATGTTTGTAGCACTAGCTGCTTTTCTTAAATGTCACATGTGTGGCTAGGTAACATTGATGGCTAGGTGGTTTATAATTGTGCGGTGAGGGCCTGGCATTCAAAAGCACTCACCAGTACTGAGCACTGTTAAGAAACATTGATCTTCCTGACAGTCGTGTAGTCATAACAGGATCCTCAGGAGGCAGATGAAGTCACAGGACAGACAACTCTTGTTTTCTTTTTAAGATTATGAATCTAGACTTTTCTGAATCCAGAGTCAAATAACATTACAGCGAACATGCACAGCCTTGTAATTTTTTGTTGTTGTTCTTTAAATATAATTTTCTTAGCACACATTTCAAGAGGAGTGAAAATATGAAGGCAGGAGTGGGTCAGGAATAAGGAATGGTTCAAAAAACACGACACATGTTACCAATCTGTCTTTCAAAAGTGAAGTCAATTGGTTCTTTTATTCCCTCCCAGATATTAGAATGTTATTATTTTAAATATTTACTAATTTACTAGGTGAAATGAAATCTTTGTCTTGTCTTACTTTTAATTTACTTATTAGCTGTACCAAAGATGATATCATATGTTTATTGGCCATTCATGCTTCTTTCTTTAAGGAATTTATTCTGTTTATGCCCTTAACCAGTCACAACTGAGATCTCAAAAATTCTATCATCCATTTCGGTACATACTATATATGATAAGAATAATCCTGCTTTATCACATTTATTATGCTTTCCGTTTTATTTTTTAAAAATTATTTAAGTACATAAAGACCTTTTAAATATGAATTCAAATCTGTGCGACTTCACATTTTCTAGCACAATATATTTTTAAAAAGAAACTTCACCTTGTCTCTCAACTTGCTTGGGGGGAAAAGAAGAAGAAGAAGAATATGTAATGTGAGATCTTGTTTTCTTTTAGTTGGACAGAGTAATCAGTCCTACAACATGACCTTCTGCAGGATGAGGTTCAAATAGTAGAGTCCAAAGTACAAGACAGAATAACAGTCGTAGTCTTCCCAGATCAGTTAAAAAAAAAAAAAAAGGAAAAAAATGCAAGGCTAGTAGTTTCCAAATCTAAGAATCTCACCACTATTTTTTCTGGGAAATCTTGCTCTTCCAAAAGACCACAAACCACTTCTAGGCCTTCATAATTGTAGGAAAATTATGCCAACTAAGCTTTGAAATTCACAGTATATAAGATAATAATCACAACAGGGCGACCGCACATTACCATCAACAAGCTTACCAAATCAATTACCAAGAAGACAGAGCTATTCTAGAGACACGATCATTCCATTATGCCTACCTGAAATACCATTCTGCCTTCTCCCTCTTACCTCTATCTGTGAAACTCATTCCAAGTCCAGGTCACTGTTGACTGTTTTGTGAAGCCTTCTGTGTTCACTCTGCTAGACATAATCTCCCTCTGAAAGCCTAACTGCATACCCACCTGGGTGACCCATATCAGATATCTTCAGGAATTGGTTCAGCCCCTCCCTCTTATGCCACACATCCTCCCCAGCAGCTCAACCCTCACTGGTACTCATTACAATAATGACATCTTACAAGATTTTGTTCCCTTGGATGCAATAATTAAAAATATTTTCTGAATATGTGAATAGATGAGGGTTTTTTTTTTAAACACACGCTTTGCTAGCTCCTCAAGAATCTCAAACAGAAAATATAAACTTAGTGACTGACAAAGCTGATTCCTTTATGACAAATAGAAGTTTTCTGGGTAATTTTCCATGACCGTATCATTATTAAGTCACCATTAACCATAAGAGGATTTGAGAACTATTTCTCCCTGTCATGAGTGGCGATATTAATAATTACTTGGAAGCGGATTCTTTTAAACGCAAGAGTGTATTCAATCACACCAATCATCAAACACAATTAATGCAAAAAGTGTTGGGTGTGGAGCACCCTGACATTCTGTGGACACTAATTAAACACTACAAGCAAATCACACAATCCTAGGGCAACCACGAGCCCCAAAATACCTCCAATGCCACACGACTTCTCTTAGCCAGAGAGCAGACTTGTTGTTGTTGTCCAATGGGTCTCTCCAGTAGACAGCTGGATGTTAGGAAATGGTGGAGTCAATCTGGGAACGGTAGCAAGGCGGCCAGTCTCACTGATGTCCTTAGAGCAGACTTGTTGATGTGGCAGGACAAGCGGTTTAAATATAGTTCCAAGTTGGTGGTGATTGTTGGTGATTGGTTACGCCCAGTTAGAGTCAATGTTTATTTGTCATGTCCAGTGAGATGATGTAATTGCAACTGGGCATGTTCTTTGCGCACATCCATGGAGCTGTGCCCCCTATCAATTATAACAGATCATTGCTAAGCATGCCTATGGCTAATGCCCCTTATAGCTCCCTATCAATTGCAGCCAGACATGACTAAGCATGCCTATGACTTCTATTCCTTATGGCCAGCAGCTTAGTGAGTCCCAGCATGTCCCAGCATGTCTATGGCAGATGCTCCTTATAATTCCCTAGTCCTATATCTTGTTATAGTCCTAAATCCTGTTACAGGATACTCTGCTATGGGACATCACTGTACAGATGAGCCAGATGACATACAGAGGTGAGAGAGACTCCCTGAGCTTAGCAAATATTTGAAATGAAAATTCATATTTTTCAGCTTTCCCTGCTCTGTGATTCTGCTGGACATCAGACTTTCCTGAAAACTCAGAGCTTGAGGCCATTGACTTCCTTACTACATCATTCAAGTCCCATACCTGTCCAAGTCAATAAAACTGTTATTCTCCCAAACTCTTCCTGAAAAATTTTTCTATTTTTCCACTTTATGACAACACTCAGATTTTCTGATTATTTATTCTTTAAACAAATATTCATTATCTACTGTGTGCTCAGTACTAGAGAAACAACTATGTGTATGAATATGCAGTTCCTAGCTTACTTAGCAAAACTATAGTGACAGAAAAAAAAACATAAAATTGAACAAGCCTGAGATGAGTTAATGAGAAGTTGATAGTGTGTGTGGTGTATGTGTGTGTGTGTGTGTGTGTGTGTTCATTTACATTTATATTATTTATATATACAACTTTTTTCTTCTGTGAACTAACCAACAAAGCTCATGTTTCCCTTCCATGTTTCAGAGTTTGGAATGCCTTGTCTAAGGAACTTGCTTTATGCTTGCTGTATTTCAAAATGTAATCCAAGTAAGGAAACCATGTCAAATTAAGTTGAGAGAGTGATAGAAGGAAACCAATGCTTCTGAGAGAAGGGGAATAATCCAAAACCAAAGAGCATGTGTGGGTGTGGGTGTGTTTGGGGAAAGGGGTTGAAAGTGGAAGGAACAAAGAAGGAAAAAGAAAGGTTATTGGAGTCATTTCATATCCAACCCCACCCAATGTAACAGGAGGAAGTGGGGCTGAGTAAGAGGATGCCTGAGATCCGAGTAGTAACTATCTTGGCTTCAAAGACTGAGCTTGGCCTGAAGGAAGCAGATGACTCGGCAGTCTCTACTTTTGAAAGACCCACATGGAGTCTGAAAATGAGCCTCTCAGGAGAGACCCATAAAAAATTACTGACCTCTCCTACTCAGTCCTGTATCTCATAAGCCCCAATGCTGTACCTCAACCCAAGGGAGAAGAAAGGACTCTCAAAAATATATATGGAATGTTTCTTCTTGCAAACCATGGTATAGGAGCTGGAAGCCCAACTTCACAGAGAGAAATATGATATTTCTTACATCTTAAGTGTCACAAGCAATTTGCAATCATTTATTAGACAGAAATTACAATAAATTGTGAGAGGTAAACTAAGGCTAAGTCTAGACTATCCCAGGTTCTGCCCCTTCTAAATTCTATTTCACACCCACCAGTCTCATTAGTCCATGGAGCTGCCCAGAATTCATTTCCGTGGGTCCCAAAACATTCATTCAGTTCCTTTTTCCTGCACTGGTATAGTGTCTCTTTGTTGGTCTATTTGTTTTCATAGTGAGTTGTTTATTAATTTGAGCAAGGGAGCACAACTTTTCATACACAAGACCAAAGAAAAGCCTTTTTCTTGTTTGGAATGTCATTCCTTTTAATTGAACACAATCTCTGTGAGAGTTGTCCACAAAAAGATGAAGTCAGATGCCCTCAGGAGGCATTGGAAGGAGACAGATTGGTCGTGGGGAACCCAGAGGATCTGGGTCCTGAAGGGTGTGGAGGAGGGGAACTCCAAGGGTGGGGCAGTGACAGACATTTTTCTGTCACTGAGGAAAGGCATTCCCAAAAGTCTCACTGGGTATCACTTTGCATATGTTCCCGTGTCCATGCATGTGGTGAGAGTTCCTCAGCCAGGCATGCATGACTCTTTGGCAACATGTATTATCTTGGAGCCACGTGTTTTTATTGACGACTTTAAATATTTATTCCACAGCAGACAGAGACATTGGTGTCTTTTTGTAATTCTCTTGTGGTCATTGAATAGAACAATAAACAGAGCATTTTGAGCACAAAAAAAAAAAAGATGAAGTAGGATGAGGATACAAACCCAACTAGACAGATCATACAAATAAACCCTGGGGAGCCTTGAAGTGGCAAATACTGCAACTAAACTGGACTTGAATTCTACTGCAGACCTAAAGCATGACCTATTTACCCATGTTACAATTATTCCAAGAAATTTGAAGTTCTCAAATAATCCATGGCAATTTGAAGACAGGGAACTTTGTCTTTATAGTGACCCCAAAAGTGTACACAATGACCTAATCCCAATGAGCTGACCATTGCTACAATTCAAATCATTGGCAATGCCCCATTAATGGTACACTCACTGTTTTAGTAAACTTTTTCATTGCTGTGACCGACCAAAAGACCTGACAAAAACAATTTCAGAGGAGAAAAAGTTAAATGCACTCATGGTTTTAGAGGTATCATTCCACAGGTGGCCAGCTCTGTTGCTCTGGACCCGAGGTGAAGCAGAACTCCAAGGCAGAAATGTGTGATGGAGGAAAACACCTCAGGACATGATAACCAGGAAGCAGAGAGAAACTCTCTCCTCCAGGGACAAAAATATGTACTCCAAAAGCTCACCCCCAGAGACCCACCTCCTCTAGTCACACCCTACCTGCCTGCAGTTATGGCTTAGTTAATCCATTCAAATAGATTAATGCACTGATTAGGTCAAGACACTCATAACCCAATTATTTCACCTCTTCCATTGTTTCATTCATGACCTTTTGGAGGATATCTCATATCTAAATGATAACACCCATCTTTCACGAAATATCCTGTTCCCAGACATTTGTTATGTTAAACCTGTTAAAGTCAATCAATTACTTATGAACCTTGCCATGCCACTTTGAACTTTTTTAAATCCAAGTTTTCCAAAGAGTTCCCTAAGAGACATGGTTCTCTTCAACTGATGATAGTTTGTTTTGCATACTGACCTCCAAAAAAATTTCTTTTTAGTTTCCTATAGATAATGGAAATTCAGGAATACCACCACATTTAGCCATTATGGAAATTATTTTCAGATCATTGATCATTGACTCTTTTTAATTGATATTTGTTTATGAAATGAATGGTTAGAGAAGAAAAAGAAGGAAGAAGAGAACCACTGAACAAATATATGCTTTTCTAGCTGAGGCTTTATCTGATTTAATCATCATAAAGATTAGCTTTCTATTTTCATTTAAATTTTATTTCAACTGGTACATGAAAACACAAGAATACTTATATTCTATGGTAAATATTTATATGTACATATGATATTTCAATACATTTACACATTGGGTAATGCTTCAATCAGGTAATTCTTTGAGAATATTAATTTAGGTCTATTGTTCATATCATATCTATCTCCTTAAATGTTTATCATTTCTTTATGATGAAAACATTCAAACTTCATTCTTTTAGTTTTTTAAAATGTACAGCACATTATAATTATCTACAGTGTACTGGGCAGTAGCACACCAGAACTTGGCTTATTTCATTTAACATAATGACCTCCAAGTTCCATCCATGTTGGAAAAAAGCACAGAATTTCATTCTTCCTTATAGCTGTATTCATACCATATTTTCTTGATCTATTACGAACATCAAGCATTTTTTATATGCCTGCTGATCATATTTATATCTTCTTTAAGAATGTTAATTTAGGTCTATTGTCCATTTTAATCAGGTTTTTTTCCTATTGAGTTTTATGAATACCTTATATATTCTGAATATTAACCCCTTGTCAGAAGTATACAATAGTTTTCAAATATTTTCTCCCACTTTGTAGGTTATCTCTTCTTCAGCTGATTATTTCCTTTGCTGAGCAGACAACTTCTTGATTGATGTAATCCATTTGTCTATTTTTTTTTGTTTCATGTGCTTCCAGTGTTTGTCAAAAAAAAAAAAAAATCCTTGCCCATTCCAATGTCCTAAAACCTTTCCCTATATTTTCTTCTAGTACTATCACCATTTCAAGTCTCATGTTTAAGCCTTTAGTCCATTTTGAACTGATTTTTATAAATGGTTATCCAATTTTCCCAGAACCATTTATTAAAGAGACTATCCTTTCTCTAATGTCTATTCTTAGTAGCCTTGTTGAAATCTGTTAGCTGCAGACATGTATGTTTATTTTCCCACACTCTCTATTCTGATCCATTGGTCTGTATGTTTGTTTTTATGCCAGTACCTGATGCTCTGATTAATAGGGCTTTGTAGTCATATTTTAAAGGCATATGATGCCTCCTAGTTTATTCTTTCACTCAAGATGATTTTGGCTATTAGGGTTGTTTTGTTGCTTGTGGTTCCACAATGAGTTTTAAGGCTGTTGTTTCTGGGTTTTTAGTTTCTAGTTCTAGGGGATTGCACTGATTCTGTAGACCCCTCTGGATGGGATAGGCATTTTAATGATGTTGATTCTTCTAATCCTTGAACACGCAGTGTCACTTTGTTGTGTCCTCTTCAATTTCTTTCATTAATGTTTTATCATTTTTATTATAGAGATCTTTCACCTCTTAAGTTAAATTTATTCCCAGGTTTTTGTTGTTGTTTACTCTTTGTTTTGTTTTGCTTTGTCTGTCGCTATTATAAATGGAATTGCTTTCTTGATTTCTATTTTAGAAAATTCACTGCTGATGTTTGTATGTCGATCTGGTATCCTGCAAATTTGCTAAATGAATTTATTACTTCTAATAGTTTTTTCATAGAGTCTTTGGGGTTTTCTACACATAAGATCATGTCATCTGAAAGCAGTGACAATTTGACTACCATCTTTCCATTCAGATGCCCTTTCTTTCTTTCTCTTGCCTAATGTCTCTTCCTATGACCTTCACTACAACATTAAATGAAAGTGGTAAAAGTGTGCATCCTCATCTTGTTCCAGATCTTAGAGAAAAAAACTTTCAGGCTTTTACTATTCATTACTATGTTAGCTATTGGCTTATGGTAAATCATCTTTATTATGTTGAGAGTGTTCCTCCTAGACCTAATTTGTTCAGAGATTTTATCTGAAAGGGTGTTGGGTTTCATTAAATGGCTTTTTTGCATCTATGGAGGTAAACATATGGTTTCTGTCCATTCTCTTATGTTGTATCATGTTTATTGAATTGTACATGTTAACACAAGGGATCAACTTTTACAAAAGGTAATATCATTCCTCTTTTTCAGTTGAGGAAAATTCACTCTCTGGGCCTCTGAGTGATTGATTGCATAATCAAAGTGGGAAGTCCATCATGAGTGATTTTTGAGTGCTTCCTCCACACTTGGTCATCAGGTAGGTCAGTGGAACAGGGGTTTGAACCCAGGCTGATCCATTCAAAGCTTAAATACTATGTGGTTCTGATGGGTCACAAGGGGCTGTTTGGGGAAAACAATCCCTAAATAATTGAAGGATCTTCTGTGTTTTAATCAGATACTTGATGTAGAAAGAATTTCCATAATCTTATCTAGACTTGATCAAATGCTCTCGTGTTATCTTCACAACATTTCTCTGTCCAATACAAATACTCACACTAAAAGTGCTGATTGTTCAGTAGAGTTTTGAAAATACCAGGACCTCCCATCCAAATAAATAAATAATACATAGTGAAAAAGACATAATACTAAGTCTCCCTTTAAACATTGGCAAACTCCTCAGTGTTTTAGGTAAAGTCAAAAAGCAGGCATATCTGTGTGATGAATGAAGCATCTCCTAGAACTATTTGTCACTGAAAACAGGCTTCCAAGATGGCTAGAAAGCACTTTCCCAATACAAAGTATTACATAAGTCAGACTGACAACATCACAAAACTATGCCAAACGGCAACAGAATGTCCTTCATGAATTATATAAGCAAAAACAGGATGAAGCAAGTCAGCCACCCTTTTCTATATCCTTCACAGATTTAGCAGATTAACAAAGACTGTTGCAATTTTAAAGAAAATTGTTTAAATAAAAACAACTTTATTTTACCTCTTAAACATTCAGAATTCTTCATTTAGATTTTTTAACATTCATCTTAGCTGTCCTTCCTTTCAAAAGAATTTTAAACCAACCTCTTTCCACAGGACTTTAAATAAGGGCCCTTGGCTCTAGAGAATCAAAATCTATGAGAGGTGAGAAGAGAAGGATGCTCTGGGCTGAGATTTTCCTAGCTCAAAAGGAAAGGACTCCATGATATATAAAGCGTCCGTGGTCTGAGAAAGATGTACAAAAAGATGATCACTGCACATAACATGGTCCAAGTGTTTAAAATGTTCCAGAACATTTTACATCGGCTCTGCTAGACCATTTAGATTCTTTGTAAGATCCTAGGAGAACAAGAACTTAGATTTTTTTCCAGTTCTCCTAATAGAAAGCAGTGGAAAGGAATAGTTAAAAAACAATCTTTTCCGTTTTTTACAAGACCTCACTGTAGGCCAAAACAAAGCCAGGCCACTGACAGACAAGCCATCTGTTTCTGAACATGACTGTTTTCATGGAAAGGAAAGCAATGAACTGGCAGAATTTGAGGATAAAATGTAAAACCAACTACTCTCCAACACTGTTCAAATAAATGAGTATATTTATTCACTCAAGTATTTTTAAGTTACTAGATGAATAAACATATTAATCCTATACTCTGACTGTAACCAAATATTACCTGCATGTAACCACCTGTTTAACACTGTACCTTATCCACAGAGATAGAATTATCCTTATATTTCTCTAATTTTATTTTTTTCCATGATTATCACCTTCTAAAGATTATGGTTTGGTTAGACTTTACAGACATATATAGGATATTTCATCCATCAATGACTGAATACACTCTCTTCTCAGCAGTACATGGATCCTTCTCTAATATAGAACATGTTATATGAGCTATCACACATGTTGGCATGTGATTATAATGTTACCTTAATATATTTTTAGCATCTGTAGGGTTAATTTGATAGTTCCCTTTCCATTGTCATTAATTTTTGTTCTTGCTTTTTTCTTGATTAGACTTGTTTGATTTTTGTCAGCTTTTAACTGTATTATTTCTTCTCTATTTCACATATTTCTATCCTACTCTTATTTTTTACTTCCTACTACCTCATTTGAAAATAGTTTGTTACTCTAGCTAATTTCTGATACAAGTACTTTAAGTTATAAATGCTCATCTGAGTACTGTTACATCCCAGATATTTTATTATTTTAAGCTTTTATGATCACTTAGTTCAAACTCCTTTTTATTTATTTTCTTGTGCTTTCTTCCTTGACCTGTGAGATATTTATAAGTGTGCCATTTAATTTTGAAGTAGTTAACATGTGGGAGTGGGGTTCTTAAGGAGACTGATTTTTTTTTAATTTTTTTAAATTGTCAATGAAACTTCATTTTATTTATTTATATGCAGTACTGAGTATTGAATCCAATGCCTCACACATGCTAGGCAAGTACTCTACCACTGAGTCACAACCCAGCTCTAGGATGATTGATTTCTTTTTTTTTAATACTTCTTTTTTAGTTGTCAATTAATCTTTTGTTTTATTTATTTTTATGCAGTGCTGAGGATCAAACCCAGGGCCTCACACATGCCAGGCAAGTACTCTACCACTGAGCCACAACCCCAGTTCAGGTGATTGATTTTTAATGTAATAAATCATACAGGGAACACAGACTGCATGGTTTCAAATTTTTAAGAAAGTAATGGAAATGCTTTTTGCATTGATTGTATTGGTCAAATACATGCCAAAACCGATCAATTGCATATTTCAAAATATAACATTTCATTATAGTTCAGTTTGACCTCAATAAAGCTATTTTTAAAAAGATTATGGTTTGGATATGAAGTGTCTTGCACAGTGTTAACACCAGATGTGAAATGATTAGATTATCATAGATGTAACCTAATCCCTTCCATCCTAGTTTGAATAGTCCAACTGGGTGGTAACTGCAGACAGGTGAGGCATGGCTAGAGGAGGTGAGTCCCACGGGAGCATGCCCTGGCAGCATTCATCTTACTGGCCACACTTTCCCTTCTCTCTTTCTGCCTCCTGAATGCCGTGAATGGAGCAATTTCCCTTCACCATGTTCTGCCACCATAATGATTTGCCTCACCTGGGGCCCAGAGCTATGGGGTTGGCTAACCATAGACCAAACCTCTGAAACCATAAGCCAAAATAAACTTTTCGTCCTCAAAGTTGCTCTTGTCAATATTTTGGTCAAAGCAACAAAAAGTTGGCTAACACATAAAATATAACATAATTTACTTATTTTTTATCCTTATTTTTTATGTTTTGTTCCCATCACTAGATGGGCTGTTCCACAAAAGCAAGGCTGTCATTAGCTCAAAGCAGGTGCTCAATAAATATTTGCTAAATGAATGAATGGATAACTTACTTTAACATTCATATTCAAAAAGAGTTTTGAAATAATTCTATCGTAGTACTGATAGTGTTACCTGGAGAGTTAAAAGATGGAACATGAAAACACTTCCATTTTCTTAATTCCAGTTTTGATTTCTAAAAGGGACTCAATTATTAAACTGTCAAAGAAAACTTCTATAAGAACATCTGAATGCCTCTTAGCCTAATATCTTATTGTTTAGCTTTATTGTTTCTAACAGTAGTTATAGCTGTATAAATCTGATTTAATCCAGGTTTATTATTCTACCAAAGTTACCTAGATATAACTTCAGATTTATATATCTACCCTTGCATTAATTTATATATCTACTATAATATCTCTATATTAATTTATATATTTACCCTGCATTAATTGAGTTATAGAATTTTAGAACAGGATAAGAATTGTACTGATCTTCTAATATCTTCATCTCAGTATCCAAGTAAGGGTTACAAAAACCTCAGAAATTTCAATTTTCTTCCCCAAGAGCACACCAAAACTTATATTGGTACCAGGACTGAACATCTGGACAAGTGTTCCCTATATTTCCACCTCAGACAGCACATTTTCAAAGAATGTCTTGCATATTCTGAACTAGACACAATGATTTGTAGTTTCTCAACAAGCTTTTTAAAAAAGTTAATTGCAAGTTTTCATGTTCTCTTCAAACAGCTTGCTAATGTAGCAAATTATATGGGATTTTTTTTTTCACTTTGTGAGTCATTCTGCTTAACTAACATTGTTAAAGATACCTTAACTTTGAGTTATGCAGCTTTTTACAAAGTATTTTGCCACTTTTGTTAGTAAATGGAAACTTTGTAATGAAAATATCAAAATCTCTAGTTTCTAGAGCTTTGTGGTCTCTGGTTGCACAAAGTAGCTCAACTGTATTGTTTGAAAGCATTTGCTTGATTTGAATGTTATCACTAAAATACCATAAGCAATGGAACTGAAGTGTAATTTGGTGGTAGAACACTTTCCTGGTGTGAATGAGACCCTGAGTTGATCCCAAGCGCTGCAAAGAGATAAATAAACAAAAAATACCTATACTAATAGTATGTACCTTTTGCATAGCTTTAATTTTAATAAGCTTTTCTTCCATTGAGATTGCTAAAATACCTCTGAAATAGCAGAAAATTTGAATCTTACTAAGCTTTTTCTTCCATTGAGATTGCTAAAATACCTCTGAAGTAGCACAAAATTTGAATCTTACTAAGCTAATTCATTAGTTTAACCATTAATGTTGCAACATATGACTGTTCTCACACGTTTATATCATTTTCATTTTAATATTCTTTTGTATTAAGTTATAATTCACATATCACAAAATTCAGCATTTCAAATGTACAATTCCATGGTTTTTAGTATATTCACAAAATGTGGTCAGAATTGACACGAATTCCAAAAACTTTTCATCAGCCAAGAAGAAATGACATCTAATTCTCCTGGTAAGAACTCAAAATAAGTTTGTATTTTCCCTAATGTTTTCCTAAGTAAAATGAAAATTATACCTTCTAAGACTCCCTGTTGGGACTTTGTCTTTTTTTCATAGTTGATCTTTGACATATTGACTTCAAAATCTTCTAGTAAGTTCAATTGAGGTCTTGGAATTTCTGCTAAAATAAGTAACTTCCAAAGCATCTTTTGGAAAATAAATATAGAGGAAAGCATGATCTTCCAGTTGTTAGTAATTTAGACTTTAATGTCCTAATAAATTATCCTGCCCTACTCACCCAATAAGCTAATACTCATTGAATGCCTACCATATATCAACAGTCCACAGGAAGTACCCAACGTAACCAGACCAGTATGGAAGGAAGATGCTCAATATAACAGCAGATCATGTCCATACATCAGCTGTTAAATCAGCATGAGAATACAAAGGAAAAAGCAGTCAACATACAACTGTCTCATGAAGCATCGTTAGCATCTAAATCTTGACAATCCAGATGATCTATTGCTTTATAATTAAACTGTAAGATTATAACATAAATTAAAAATTACCGTACAGGTAGAACAATCTTGGTCCCAAAGATATCTATGTGTATAGGAAACTGAATGTTAAGTAAAAAATGCCACAGCTGATGTTGTGGAATTGTTTCCTTTTTTTTTTTTTTATTAGTTGCTCAAGACAATACAATGATCTTGACATATCATTTTTTTTAATTTCTTTTTTTATTGGTTGTTCAAAACATTACAAAGCTCTTGACATATCATATTTCATACATTAGATTCAAGTGGGTTATGAACTCCCATTTTTACCCCAAATACAGATTGCAGAATCACATTGGTTACACATCCACATTTTTACATAATGCCATATTAGTGACTGTTGTATTCTGCTACCTTTACTATCCTCAACTATCCCCCCTCCCCTCTCCAGATCTTGACATATCATACATTTGATTCAAATGGGGTATGAATTCTGCAAAAGAAATGATCGTTTATGTCACTGTGGTAACATATAGGTTATTTTTTCCTATGCCTTCCCTTGAAATTGTTATACAATTATATGTAGAATTTCATAAAGAACACATAAATTTAGTTCACTCAATCAAGAACATTTCTCAAACACTGAAAAAGACATATATTTAGTATCTCTTCCTCTGGACCACCAGTGCTATCCATTCCATGGAAACCCTGCTCAGTCTGTGAGTCTCACCCCAGGTCAAAACTCTTCCTGTACTGCCTTAAATCATTAGAACAGTCTTGTTTAGATGGCTAAATTTCTTAAATTTTAAAATGAATTCCAAATGTCTGAAAGAGTTACTACAAGATACTTTTAGAGATCATAAATAGGTTAATGGCAATAAAATTGCACCTACCTGTCAAGAGAAATTTCTACTTAATGAGAACCCTGAACAGCATCACTGTCAAGGAATCCAAAATACTTAAGGAGGATCAGCATGGGATGTTGAGCCAAATTTTTCCAGTGCTTGAAAGAGCAAACAGCATGTTAAATTGGTTCAGCCATCTCTGCTTGATATGTAATTGTGCAGGAGACAGCAGGAAGGTCATTTCTGTCCCAAAGAAATGACCACATTAACAAGATTGTACCATAAATGAACACAGTGGCAGGTGTAGATCCAAGACCAGAGGAATTGCTATATATTAATCACAGCACTACTGTCCTCAGCAAATGAAATCGAGGCACTTGACTTTAATGAAAACTGGAAAATATGAGTTACTCTGTTCAGCTTCTTTTACTTAAAGAACACTTTATCTATTCCCAATATCATCATCTTCTATGTTAAGGATGGGTTCTGGTATCAAAGTTTTATTTCCCTCTATTGCCATTTCATAATTCCCCAGTGTTTCAGCAGGACTCATGATGGGGAGTGAGTGATTGTGCCTCCTCCCATCCACAGGTAAGGTCAGTTTGATAGACACTTCTTATTTGACCATCTCAGCACCCACTTATACCTACTGTGACTTTCACATTGAGGTTCATGGGAACTCTGCAGGAATTTTCAACCAGATCATTAACACAGCACCAGGGATCTTGGCAGCGGTGATAAGGCAGCCAAAGAATCAGTTGGCTTGAATGAAAAAGATTTTCTGAAAAAATACAACTCAGTAATAATGTTATCAGGTAATTAATGCATATGAGTCATATCATTTATGCCACATTTAAGAATGTGAACTGATAAAAAAAAAACTAAGGAATAGTACTGGGAATATAGCTCAGTTGGTAGAGTGCTTGCCTTGCATGCATAAGTCCCTCTCTTTCAATCTCCAGCACCACCAAAAAAAACCTTGAAAAACATATATTTGTAGAGCTTATTTTACATAATTATAGTTATACATAATTGAATAAAAAGTTCATTTTGTTAAAACATAAAAATAATATATTTTTAAATTTTTTTCTCTTGCTTCATTTCTATTAAAGTTCACTTTAAAACTACAAGTAAATATGTATCACTTCTATCACTCCACTAGTGAGCTCTAAGAAATCCCAATGTCTTTTAAGCTTTAACCTTAGAGCATTCCTTAAATATTCCCTTAGGAAGTAATATTTTGTCTTATCTGTTCACTATACTTCTGCTGTTTTCTTCAGTAATATTTCCATTTTGTAAAAACAACCAAGTTCCTAAACTACATCCATCTCTGAAAGAGCCAATCCTCCTTTCTTTTTTTTCAAATATATACAAATAATACACTTCTTGACCATATTAGTTATAGTGATTATACTTAGTATAATTTATAGGATTAATTACTATTCATGCTAGCAGTCTTATTTTAGTTTTCATCTCTGTTTAATCCCCACTCTCTCACTAGAAAATCTTATCCAGTGCTATTTCCTTCATTTAGGCAGCTATTCAACAATTGGGAACACAGCAATAAGTAAGGATTGCATTCTTTCTCAAACACAAGAAGGAAAATAACTGGAAAGAAGTAAGAAAAGGGCGTATGAGAGAGACCTCTAAAAATTATGGCCAGAAGAAAGAAGCACCACACAAATGGGTATCTATTTCTACGGGTGGTACAGGGAACAGGAATCAAGAAAGATTGTGAGACATGGTGAGAAGACTTACCTGAAGAACAAGACTTCAGGTACATGATCTTTCACCAGGAGATGAGAGGGAAGAGAGGAAACAACATGAGAAAAAGAATGTTTCAATTATCATTTGTGAATTAAAATATCATCATTATATTGGGAAAAGATAAAGTACAGAATAAATAAACTACAGAACCCTTTAAGACATTGTTGGTGCTGCTGTCAGCCTTTCATATATCTTTAATCCAGGTGAAAGCTGGTAACAATATATTGGAAATCTGATCATATTTTTAAGAATGCTTGTCCTATTACTCAGCCATCACATTTCAAGGAAGTCAACTTAGAGAAAGAGCAGCATGGTTTCATAAACAAACATGCATAAAAATGTATAGTGTACTGTATAGATGTATGTGTTAGCTTGTCATTGCTATGACAAAACACTTAAAAAACAAAGAGAGAAAAAACTTATTTTTGGCTCACAGTTTCAGAGGTTTCAATTATGGTTGGCTGGCTCCATTGTTTCTGGGCATATGGTAAGACAGAACATCTTGGCATAAAAGTATGGCAGAGCAAAGCTGCTCACTTCATGACACTTAAAAGGAGAGGGAGAGAGAGAAGGAAAGGGACCAAAGACAAGATATATTCCCCAAGGGCATACACGTAGGACTCACTCCCTTCAATTAGGTTCTACGTCCTACAATTTCCACCACCTTCCAACAATCCATTCAACTATGGATCCTTCAATCCATTGATAAGGTCAAAGTCCTCATGATCTATAGCTTTCCTAAAGTCCCTCCTCTGAACATTGCTGCATTGAGGACCAAGCCCTCAACACATGAGCCTTTGAAAGGCACTCTAGATCCAAACCTTAAAGGTATAAAATTCCAGGCTGGGATATAGCTCAGTGGTAGAGCACTTGCTTTGCATGTATAAGATCCTGGGTTTGTTCTCTAGCACCACACACATACACAAAAAAAAAAAAAAAAAAAAAATTAAAAATTACCACCAAATCTGACTTTAATACAAAAATTTGGAACATAAGGTACTTCAAATGTATCACAAATATTCTCCTTCCTTTTCATGCACCCACCACCTCAAGAGCCCTCTCACATGGCTATTAACTGTTTTATGGCCCAACCACAAACAAAATAAGAGAGAAAGGAAAATAGAATCTGACGACAGAGAATTTCACTAATTTACTCAGTAAAAGACAGCAAAACCAAAGACAGTATCATCTCCAATTTCAAAACTTGATACAAAGCCATTTGATGCAAAGCTACACTAATCAAAACAGCTAGCATACTGGCAAAAGGATATATATGTAGACCAATAAAGTGGAATGGAGAGTCCAGAAGTAAGGCCTCATATCCAGGGCAAATTGATTTTTGACATGATTACCAAGACCATTCAATGAGAAAAGACGAGTCTTAAATAAATGGCGCTGGGACAACTACATGCAAAAGAATGAAGTTGGATTTCATGAATAAAAATTAACTCCAATGAATCAAAAACCTAAATTTAAGAACTAAAACTTTAAGCTACTATATTTAAAACTTTAGTTAAACATAATAATCATAAAAGAAAACACAGGGGTAAATCTTTACTAACTTGGGTTTCACAATGATTCCTAGACATGATATCAAAAGCACAAAGAAACAAAGAAAAATAGGTAAGTTGGACTTCAGCAAAATTACAAGCTTTTGGGCTGGGGATGTAGCTCAAGTGGTAGCGCGCTCACCTGGCATGCACAGGGCGCTGGGTTCAATCCTCAGCACCACATAAAAATAAAAAAATAAAGATGTTGTGTCCACCGGAAAAAAAAAAACTAAAAAAAAATAAATAAATATTAAAAAACTCTCTCTCTCTCTCTCTCTTTAAAAAAATTACAAGCTTTTGTTTTTTTGTTCATCAAAGAACATCAAACTTTTGTTCATCACAGAGAGTGAAAAAAATTCACAGAATGGAAAAAATGTGCAAATAATATGTGTAAATAAGAACATATAAAGAAGTCTTACAAATCAACAACAACAACAACAAAAGAAACAAGCCAACTTTTAAAAGGAGTAATGCTGAGGGCCATTACCAAGTAGGAATGACGCATCGAAATCCTTGCCAGGTACCCCATGTTAAATGGACTTGCCTTGGAAATTTGCTGCGACCTTGCTTGTGTGTTTGAGAAAGGTGACCCTGCTCAATCACCAGGGTGGATCCAGGATTAGGGTGTATCTTGCAGGAAGTATCCCCATCCTTGGGTTTAGGGCGTGACAATAGGAGTTTTAGGGAAGTTGGAGGTTGAAGATTATTCCTGCTGGGAGTAGGGCGTGCCTGCTGCCTGAGTTCCCGCTGAGTTCTCCTGGAGAGAAAGTATTTAGGACTTGAATTGTGCGGGAGATTGGGATTGCCCCTGTACCTGCGTGGAGGCGGTGTGAGATCGGGAATAAAGAATTGCTGTTTGAACCTACAAAGGTGTGTGGTGGCTCGTGATTCTGTGCCAAGCCGAGACATTGGCATCTGGCAGAGTAAAGTACTGGAATAGTCATTTATCTAAAGAAAATATAAAAATAGTCAGCAAGTACATGGAAAAATGCTCAATGTCATTAGTCATCAAGGAAATTCAAATCAAAACCACAAAAAGATATCAATTTATACCCACTAGGGTGGTTGTAATCAAATAAATGGAAAATAACAAATGTTGGAGAAAGCAGAAGAAATTGGAGCCATTATACATTAATGGCAAAAATGTGAAACAGTACAGCTGCTGTGAAAAACAATTTGGCAGTTTCTCAATAAGCTAAATGTGGAAATACCATATGATCCGGCAAATCCAATCCTGGGTATATACCCAAGAGAATCGAAAACAAAAACATACACATGAAGATTTACAGTAGCACTATTCACAATAGCAAATGGTGGAAATAATTCAAATTCCCATTAGATGATAAATGGATAAACAAAATGTGGCGTGTCTTTACAATGGAATACTATTATTTAACCATAAAAAAGAATGAATTTGATGTGTTACAACATGGGCAAACCTCAAAAACATGATGCTAAGTGAAAGCTAAGTGAAGCAAAAAACAAAAGACCACGTGTTGTATGATTAATTCATATGAAATTTTCAGAACAGTCAAATCCATAAGACAGAGAGATTAGTGGTTACCAAGAGCTAGAAGAAGTGAGGAATAGAGAGTGACTGCTTAATGTATACATACATCATCCCTTTGGGGTAATGAAAATCACCACTGAATTGTATACTTTATAATGATTAAAATGATTAATTTCATTTTAATGTGTATTTTACTTCAATAAAAAAGAAACTAAAAATATTGCTATCAATTTATTGCTGATCACAGAAATCATATTTCTCAGTTTTCTGTCACTGCAATAAAATAATTGAGGCAATTAACTTATAAAGAGAAAAGGCTGATTTGGGCTCATGGTTCTAGAGGTTCTAGTCCAAAATCAAGTGGCCTCATTGCTTGGGATCTCTGGTGAAGACAGCCCACCATGGCAGGAGTTATGCATCAGAGGAAACCACTCACCTCATCAGCCGGGAAGCAAAGTACACAGGTAAGAGCCAGTGTTTGGGTGACATGCTACCAGTGATGCAAAGAACTCCCACTACATGCCACTGCCTAAAGGTCCATAACACCTCACAATATTGCCACCCTGGGTACCAAGTATTCTGCACATGGGTGGTTGTGGGACAATGTACATCCAAACTGTAGTAGAAACAATTTATTAAATAAAAAATTGTTTAGTGTGAGAGTGTGTGTCTTAAGCTGAAAGATCACAGAGTCAGTCCTTATGTTCCTGGAATGAACTTTTAGTTATTTAGATGCTCATAGAATAGAAAAGAATAAGGCAAAGAAGGGTGTAGGAAATGGTACTAAGTCATGAAAATCTTGGTGAAACTATCTACAGGAGTGTTTAACTACAACAAACTAATTCTAAACCTCAAACAAGAACTTCTAACCACATTTTTTTCACTCTAACATTTTTAAAATTTTTTTATTTGTTTTAATTAGTTATACATGACAATAGAATGCATTTATTCACTTTGATATATCATACATAGATGGGATATAATTTCTCACTTTTCTGAGTGTACCTGTTACAGAATCATATTGGTCATGCAGTATGACATGAATATATACAAACAGTAATAATGTCTGTTTCATTCTATTATCTTTTCTATCCCCAATCCCCTCCCCTCCCTTCTACTTAATCTAAGGTAACGCTATTCTTCCCTAGTGCCCTCTTCCTTATTATGAATTAGCATCTTCATATTAGAGAAAACATTTGGCCTTTGGTTTTAAAGGATTGGCTTATTTCGCTTAGCATGATATTCTCCAACTCCAACCATTTACTGGCAAATTTCATAATTTTATTCTGCTTTGAGGCTGAGTAATATTCCATTGAGTATATATACCATATTTTCTTTATCCATTCATCTATTGAGGATCTCCTAGATTGGTTCCATAGTCTAGTTATTATGAATTGAGCTGCTATAAACATTGATATGGCCGTGTCACTAAAATATGCTGATTTTAAGTCCTTTGGGAGTGGGATAGTGGGTCAAATGGTAGTTCCATTCTCAATTTTCTGAAGAATCTTTATGCTGCTTTCTATAGTGGTTGCACTAATTTGCAGTCCCACCAGCAATGTATGAGTGTGCCTTTTTCACCACATCTTCACTAACATTATTATTGCCTGTATTCTTCTTAATGATTGCCATTCTGACAGGAGTGAGATGAAATCTTAGAGTAGTTTTGATTTGCATTTCTCTAATACTAGAGATATCGTATACTTTCTCTTATATTTGTTGATCAATTGTATTTCTTCTTCTATGAAGTATCTGTTAAGTTCCTTAGCCAATTTATTGATTGGATTATTTGGGGTTTTTTTTTTTTTGGTGTTAAGTTTTTTGAGTTCTTTATATAGCCTAGAGATTAATGCTTTATCAGAGGTGGATATGGTAAAGATTTTCTGCCAATTTGTAGGCTCTCTCTCCTCACTTTATTAATTGTTTCCTTTGCTGAGGAAAACAAAAGCTTTTTAATTTGAATCCATTCCATTTATTAATTCTTGATTTTACTTCTTGAGCTTTAGGACTCTTGTTCAGGAAGTCAGATCCTAGGCCAATGTGGTTTTTTCATACAGACATTTCTTTATGATAAGTTGATTTTCAGAAATTGAATTTCTCCAAAAGCTGTTGTTAATTGCCAGATTTAAGTATCAAGAAAACACTTTCCTTTATCAGTCTGTGGCATCACTCTACACCCAAACCAGAAAGCCCCAGTGTTCTCACGGGGCAGCACGCATCCTAAACTTCTGAAGAGCTCAAGGTAGCTTCAACCAGCCCACTCGACCAAAGAAGTTCTGATTTTAAATTTTTAAGCGAACACAATGTGTCTTCTATGATATATGGCAGAGGTTTTTTTTGTGAGAGAAAAGTCTTTCCAATGAGAAACTGTCTCTATTTCAGCTTCTGCCTTCTCTGCTTACTTATGACGGAGCAAATTATTCAATCTCTCTATACTTTCATTTTTTTTGTCCACAAAATGGGGACAATAATAATAAAACCCATCTCGTACTATTGCTGTCCTTTTTAATACACATAAAGCACTTATAACAGTTTGGCATTTTTTATTACATTATTTATTTATCCTAATTTGTGATACATGATGGCAGAATGCAATTCATTTTACATTACACATATGGAGCATGATTTTTCAAGTCACTGATTATACACAAAGTATTTTCACACCATTCGTGTCTTCATACATAGACTTAGCGTAATGATGTCTAACTCATTTCACCATCATTCCTACACCCTTGCCCCTTTCCTTTCTCCTCCCTCCTCTTTGCCCTATCTAAAGTTCCTCCATTCCTCCCATGCTCCCCCCAATCGCCATTATGAGTCAGCATCCTCATATCAAAGAAAACATTTGGGGGGATTGGCTAACTTCACTTAGCATTACATTCTCCAACTCTATCCATTTGCCTGCAAATTCCATGATTTTATTCTCTTTTAATGCTGAGTAATGTTCCACTGTGTATATATATCAAAGTTTTCCTATCCATTCATCTACTGAAGGGTATCTGGGTTGGTTCTACTATTTAGCTATTGTGAATTGTACTGCTATAAACATTGATGTGGCTATGTCCCTGTAGTATGCTGTTTTTAAGTCCTTTGGGTATAGACCAAGGAGAGCAATATAGCTGGATCAAATGGTGGTTCCAAGTTTTCAAAGGAATCTCCATACTGCTTTTCAGATTGGCTGCACCAATTTGCAGTCCCACCAGAAAGGTATGAGTGTGCCTTTTGCCCCACATCCTCGCCAACGATTATTGTTGTTTGTATTCTTAATAGCTGCCATTCTGACTGAAGTGAGATGAAATCTTAGTGTAGTTTTGATTTGCATTTCTCTAATTGCTAGAGATGTTGAACACTTTTTCACGTCTGTTGATTGATTGTATATCCTCTTCTGAGAAGTGTCTGTTCATTCCTTAGCCCATTTATTATTTGGTTTTTGTTGTTGTTTCTTGTTTTGTTTTTTGTTTGGGTTTTTTTGGGGGGGTGTTTTTTTGTTTTTCTTTTTGCTTTAGTTTTTTTTTTTTTGGTGTTAAGGTTTTTGAGTTCTTTAAATATTCTAGAGATTAGTGCTCTGATGTCTCTATTAACCTCACTGATTATTTCTTTTGTTGAGAAGAAGCTTTTTAGTTTGAATCCATCCCATTTATTGATTCTTGGTTTTAATTTTGTGCTACAGGAGTCTTATTAAGAAAATTGGGGCCTAATCTGACATGATGGATATTTGGGCCTACTCTTTTTCCATTAGGTGCAAGGTCGCTGGTTTAGTTCCTAGGTCCTTGACCCACTTTGAGTTGAGTTTTGTGCATGGTGAGAGATAGAGGTTTAATTTCATTTTGTTACATGTAGATTTCCAGTTTTCCTAGCACCATTTGTTGAAGAGGCTATCTTTTCTCTAATAAAGGTTTTTGATGCCTTTGTCTAATATAAGATAACTGTAGTTATGTGGGTTAGACTCTATGTCCTCTGTTATGTACCATTGGTCTATAGGTCTATTGTGGTGCCAATACCACGCTGTTTTTGTTACTATTGCTCTGTAGTGTAGTTTAAAGTCTGGTATAGTGATGCTACCTGCTTCACTCTTCTTGCTAAGGATTGCTTTGGCTACTCTAAGTCTCCTATTTTCCCAATAAACTTCATGATTACTTTTTCTATTTCTATGAGAAATGCCATTGGGATTTTGATTGGGATTGCATTCAATCTGTATAGTGCTTTTGGT
The DNA here is from genome assembly GCF_052094955.1 of Ictidomys tridecemlineatus. Lineage (NCBI taxonomy): Eukaryota > Metazoa > Chordata > Mammalia > Rodentia > Sciuridae > Ictidomys > Ictidomys tridecemlineatus. The sequence goes on along the minus strand of NC_135487.1, from coordinate 62,211,860 downwards.
GGTATGGTTATTTTGACAATATTAATTCTGCCTATCCAAGAACCAGTTATATTTTTCCATCTTTTAAGGTCTTCTTTAATTCCTTTCTTTAGCGTGTTGTAGTTTTCATTGTAGAGGTCTTTCTCCTCCTTCATTAATTTTATTCCCAATATTTTTTGAGGCTATTGTAAATGGGGTGTTTTCCTAGTTTCTCTTTTAGCAGATTTGTTACTGATGTACAGAAATGCCTTTGATTTGGGGCGGGGGGTTTATTTTATGTCCAACTACTTTGCTGAATGCATTTATTAGTTCTAGGAGATTTCTGGTGGAATGTTTTGGGTCTTCTAGGTATAGAATCATATCATCTGCAAATAATGATAATTTGAGCTTTTCTTTTCTTATCCATATCCCTTTAATTTCTTTTGTCTGTCTGATTGCTCTGGCTAGAGTTTCAAGAACTATGTTAAATAGAGGTGGTGAAAAAGGGCATCCCTGTCTTGGTCCAGTTTTTAGAGGGAATGCTTTCAATTTTTCTTCATTTAGAATGATGTTGGCCTGGAGCTTAGCATAGATAAGGTTTACAATGTTGAAGTATGTTCTGAGGATTTCTGTTTGTTTGTTTGTTTTCAATCTCTCTCTTTCTTGAAGTAATCTCTTGCAATCTGTATTTATTCTCTTATCTCTTTGCAGGAGTGATAGATTTTTGCCTGCTCATTTAGATTGTTCTTTAATTCACAAATTAATTTAGGTATGTATATTCTGAACTCCTTCTCTGACATTTCACCTACTGCGCTACCTATGGATTCTATTGTTGTAGTATCTTGGTTTGTTTGGGGCACTTTCCTCCCTTGTTTTTTCATGATGCCTGTGTGTCTTCCTCTCTTGCATTGTAGATCTGAGGTAGTACAGCTTCTGCCTTATTGTCTTATAGCATCCCTACAGGTTACCAATACCTCACTTTTAAGGGAGAAATCAATATTACAGCACTCAATGTACCCAATACGCAGACACATATCAGTTAGCTTCTCTTTTTACATTTACAGTTTTGTTACTATAATCACAAATGATGAGTTCAGTTATCCTCTACTATATAGTCAACAGGTTTGTGTCATGGTTTACCGTTTCTGATAGTGGAAGTGGGGCCTGGAGGGTTTGCTGAGATGTTTATGAGGTAGGATGTGAGAATATGGAGGTATTAGATTATATGACTAGTGACAGGGTAATCATAAGAAGTTGGCTGTTAGTAGGAGAAACAAGAGATAGAAAACCCCATGCAAGACTCCCTGTTACCTCAGCAACAGGATAACTTTTATCACCCCAGTAGAAAAGCCTCTGGTGCAGCCAGGCCCAGAGGGACCTTGGCGACATTTTACCAGGTCCTTATTGTTGTTCCTTGATAGAAGTGGTGCTAGTTTCATGGTGGTGGCAGCCTCAAGCCTGTATGTACCCTGATGTTGGGCTGTGGAGCCACACTTTGGTGAATAAGGAATCCCAGTGCAGAGTGGCTCTCCACGCAGGCGTGGGCTGACTCTGTCTCCAGAACTCCGGGGTACGGTGTCACGGGGCCCAGTTTGGCATATTTTAAAAGTCATTGTTTAGTCTTACCTCAGACATATAGAACTGAGATGGTAATTCATACTCTTAGAAGACTGATAAAACCATGGTCCATACCGGAGAAGAACTGGTAATAAATGGGTTAGGTTGGCTCTGCTTTTGACCGTTAGAGAGACAGGTAAAGTTATCTTTGAGGTTTCCACACTGTCCAAACCAGACTACCAGGAAAGTTGATGACTCATGGATTTTGGACCAAAGCCTGAGTTATACATTGAGCATTTCCTTGGAGTATTCTCCTTCCCCAAGCAACCAAATAATAGGAGAAGGCTAAAAAACTGAGATTTGTGATCTCAGATATCTTCTTCCATTCTACCTCTCTCTCTTGGGTTGTTGTGAGATTTTAATGGTATTATGGAAAGACTCAAATTCACCACTTAAGACCTAATAAGCATTAATTCTACATGGACTATTGCTACCACTTTTAGAATTATTTCCATTCTCATAGTGTCTTTCATTTAAGGCTTGACTTAATCATTGAACATCTTAAAAAAGTACAATCTGGGAGGGGGTTGTAGCTCAATGGTTGAGTGCTTTAGCCTAGCATGTGTGACCACTGGGTTCAATCTTTAGTATCACATAAAAATAAATAAATAAATAAAGTCATTGCTTTCATCAACAAATAAAGAAAAATATTTTTTTAAAAAAGAATGTACAATCTGTGCATTTTACTGGTTTAGGGTACTGTTGGAATCAGAGTGTTGAATTTCTTTAATATTTTTACCTTATTCACTTGCTTTTGGAAAGTTTACTCACCAATTTTCACCTACATTTTTTATTACCTACAACTATCTGTTTCTACATGTCTGTAAAGTATTTTTCTCTTCTGAAACAAGTACTTCACAAATTAAAAATATATGAGATGCTTTCAACTTCTCCCATTTTGCATAGATAAGGAAATGACTAGAGATTTGGACTTCAAAATGAGAAAATTGGTAGTTCATATCTAATCTGTTCCATAGCAGCAGTGATAGAGGAGAGGTTTCATAACTTCTGTGCTTCTAATTATAAAGAAAGTAAGGTTAAGAATTGCTTTGCAATTTTATTATGTATATGAAGAGCTCAACAGATAGTAGATGCTTAATATGTTTTAGCATTACCATTGGCAATAAATTGTTTGCTTGTTTTCCTTACTATTAAGACTTGCTTAAGCCTGGCATAAGATCTTATATTTTTTTCTTATACAAAGTTACATATATTTGCTACATTTAGTTACATTGAGAGGGTTATAAGAATCTATACATAGGGGCTAAGGCTGTAGCTCAGTGACAGAGCACTTACCAGGCATGTATAAGGCACTGTGTTTAATCCTTAGCACCACATGAAAATAAACAGATAAAATAAAGTCATGCTGTCCATCTACAACTACAAAAAATCTTAAAAAATAAATAATGTATAAATATAATTTTGTGAAATGTGTTTTAGTTATCCTTAGGAAAACATGGTATGTATTCATGTTAGTTTTCTGTCACTGTGACAAAATACCTGGGGTAAACAACTTAAAATGAAGAAAGCTTTATTTTGGCCATGGTTTCAGAGATTTCAGTAAGTGATATCTTGGAAATGTTGGGCATGCCCCACCTCCTAAAACTTACATAACTGCCAAGTAGCTCTACAGGTTGGCAACAAAGCCTTTTGTATATTGGCCTTCTTGACACATTTAAGATATAACGCATTACAGTGTGGAAATAAATTTTTAATTCCAATACATGACAAAAGTGGCATAGCAGGTAGGTAAAAAACATATGTAGCAAAAATATGAAACATAAATTATGGGTCAGACTATAAGAAATTAATTTGTGAACAATTTGCTTTTTATAGAATGGAACAGAGAGAGAGAATTGCAAACTTGTGGTGGTCAGACACCTCCTCTCTTATGATTATGCACAAGACAAGCAAATACGTTGGTCTAAACACATACTGCTGAGTGATTTTTCTTATTGCTAACTTAAATGAGGGAAGATGCCAGGGAGTAGGAAACTTTTGGGAAGTAATCATTCCCCCACTTACAGGATTTTACCTGTAGCATAAATTTATTGTGTTTTAATAAATACCTGCCCATGATAAACTCCACAGCTGAATGAAAGTAAATCCTCAAACCAAATCAAGTAGCAAAATGTCTACTGACTTGAAACTGCATTTTAACTACAGAGTACACTGCTATTGTATCTAAACAACCTTCACACAAGACCTCATTTTTAGTTAATCTGGACAAGGAGATGGTCACAGTGATTAACTTTCATACATGGTGAATTAATCCTGCACCATCAAGGTTCATGGCTCAGCTATAGTACAGCTATCATAATAAGGTATTCCTTCTGGTGAGGAGCAAGCTTCTGAAGCCACACGCTGAACCATTTCATCTATGTTTAAATATATGGCTGTGAAATATGGTTTAAAATATGCCAATTGGATTTAAGTCACAGCTCCTTCCCGACGAGGGGAACACCATCCCATGAAGTAAGGGATGGTCCTTTTCCAACAGCTCAGAAAAGTCCATTCAATCCCAGTGATGAATGAGGTGGTGACTAAAAGACACATCTGGAAGCACATGAGGGATGGTTAAAATCTGCACACTGGCACACTTTTGGGAGTCTTGTTGGTTTGGTTACTCACAGAGTTCCACATTGAAATATAAATTACACCGTGTGGACAGTGAAGAATTAAAGGCATCTGAGCCATGAGTTCGGCAAACTTTCACTATTTGAAGGACAGTTTAGAAGTAGAAAATGGGGGTGGGGGGTGAGTATCTGTTTGCATTTCCCACGGTGACACTTGTTATGAATCAATTGTGTCCCCCCAAATTTAGACGTTGAAGCCTTAACAATGGGATGCTCAAGGCTGCCTTCACATACACTGGGGTGATGGTCTTTAGAGATGTGGCCTTTGGGTGATAAATAGTTTAGACGAGGTCTGTAGAGTGAGGCCCTCATGATGGGGATACCAAAGAACTCTAACTCTCCCCCACCCCCAGATTCTCCCCCTGTGAATGCCCAGCAAGAAGACAACCATCTACAAGCCAAGAAAAGAGCCTCATCAGAATCCAACCATGCTGGTACCCTGATCTTGAGCTTCACCCTCCAGAACTATAAGAAAATAAGCTTTTTTGTTATTTAAGCCACACAGTTTATGATATTTTCTTGTAGAAGCCTAATGACTCAGATGATCCATTCCCAAAACATGCCCTTAATTTTCAGTTCCTCCCTCCAGAGACATAGGTGTGCTTCACCTGTTATGCCAGGCATAGCTTCAAAGACCACACTTCCCCCTGCCAACCAGAAGGCAGAGGCCCATTCTCAAAGACATTTTTCCTCACTTTCCATCCTGAAAATTTTCCTGCCTGGTGTTCTCTCTTTCCTTTTGTGTCCTGCTTGTTACTTCTCAAAATTATGGCAATTTACCTGATAATCACACCCCTCTCAAAAGAATTTATAGGTCATAAGAAATCTCTAGTTGCTAAGATTTTTATCTTTTCACCAGGAACCACCACAAGTGACTTTCCTAAGATGAGACTCCCTAATGATGCCTATTTTGAAGTATTATGATAACTTCTCTCCAAAGATATGCATGAATAAAAATACATACAGATTTCTATCAAGACATGCTTCATCTATGCACAAAGGCATCCTTAATTGTAACAGTATTCTTAGATCAGACATTTATTGCTGAATATTTTTTCTATTTTGAACCCTTATCACTTTGAAGAAAGAGCCTTTGAGACTTACAAAAAGTCAAGAAATAGATTTATTTAGACATTTTTAAACTTCATAGACATTATTGTATGTACACTGTAACCCAAAATAAATGACGTTAGGGCTAGAGATATAGCTCAGTCAGCAGAGTGCTTGCCTTGCATGTACAAGGCTCTGGGTTCAATCCCTAGCACTACAAAAAATAAGTAAATAAATAAATAGATAATAAGACATTGTTTTAGCTCTTTGCTTAAAGAGAATTTTCACAATCATTAATGTTTTTCAATCCACAAACATTGAAACTTTATAACATTAATAATGCTGTAGCCAGAATTGACCTCAGGAAATAGGGAGTTAAATAAGAAAATGTATAAAACTAATTGGGACTGAATAGAGTTCTGGCTCATAGTAAACATTCAAGCCTACGATGAAATAAGTTGCTCCCCTCTAATCATAGTGCAGTTCAACATTACAGAAGTCCACCTGAGAACTGGAGAAGCATAGGCAACAAAGGCCTCTGCATATCAGTGCCTTAGATGATGCAGAGAGGAGCGGGAGATAAGAGATGGACCACAACTAGGTTATAGAGCAGTGGGTGTCTAAGGAAAAACAAGATTCCAGGGTAGAAGACCATCTAGAACTTGACCACCCATGATAAAGTTTGGGTGGGAGGACTGAAGTCTGAAATTCACCTAAGTACTCCTGGTACTCAGATTTTCCCAAACCAGACACTAGCCATAGAACATCATTATCAAACTACTCCTAATAACTGAGAGGGAGTTTGAAACCAAAATCTAGAATTTCTTCTAGCTGGCTAGTGGTTTTCAGGACTCTACATGAGCATGTAGCAAGTTACAAGTTGCTGTGGTGCCAAACCAGAGGCAGCAGAGACTGACAGACATGTCATTACCCTCATTTTGCAGGATAAAGCTAGAGCTTAGTGAAATCGACTTATGTAAGATCACCTTGCCAGGAAGTGACAGGCTCAAAATGCAACCCAAAATTGTAATATCCAATTTACAGATTTGCTTAGCACAATAGAACTTGCCAGTTTCTTGTAGCTAACCTGCAGCAAGATAATGATGATGATGATGATGATGATGATGATGATGATGATGATCAGCAGCAGCAGTAAGATGAAAATCTCTTAGAAAAGCAGAATCTCAGTCCCTGGCTAGACCTACTCAATCAGAATTTGTTTCCACAGGATTCCTGGTGATTTTGCATGCATTTAAAGTTTAAGGAACTCTTCTCCACACCATATTCCTAATTACCCAGAAGTTTATTCCTTTCTTCTTTCCGATCCTCCTTCTTCCTTCCTTCTTTCCTTCCTTTCTTCTTTCCTTTGAAAAAGACTAACACATATCTTATAATTCAAGAGCAAAAATATTTTATATCAAGAGGAAAAAAGAAGTTCAGAACAAGGAGAGTTCAGAGGAGGCAGAGAACTTCCAGCTAAAGAGACTTGGAGGCAGTGCATTTGACCTCATCTTCAAAGAAAGGTGGGACTTGCATGGGCAGTAACAAGGATGTTCCTTGCAAAGGAAACAGAGCAAGTTAAAACACCTAAGGCAGGAGAGTGCAGAACTCTAGGGAAATGGCCAGTGGTTCTGGCTGGAACATAGGATATATGAAGAGCAACCGAAAGATATGCTTGAAAGACAGATGAGGAACAGCACAGGGAGATTGTTGAATAACAGGAATTAGAGTCTTACTGGGTAAATAATGTTGTACAATTGAAGGGTTTTAAGCAGAGGACCAACAGATTCAAAATCAACCTTTAAAAACGTTGATTTATATCAAGTTGTAGAAATAAAAGTGGAAGACTAAAAAGGTAACTACTTATTGTAATGATAGATGAAATGTAAAAAATAAAACTTGAGGTGGGGTGTGGCACTGGGAATAAAGAGGTGAGGAAAGATTTAAGAGATATGTGTGGGCTGGGGCTTAGTGGTAGAGCCTCGCATGGGTGAGGCACTGGGTTCGATCCTCAGCACCACATAAAAATAAATAATAAATAAATTGTGTCCATCTACAACTAAAAAAATGTATTTAAAAAAGAGAGAGTATGTGTGTGTTAACCTTCAAGCTGAAGCAGCTAGCATGGTAGAGCTCTTTAGATCGCCATGTCCACGTAGATGTGTATAAGTACATTTATCATTAAAACACAAGCATTTAAAATCTGACAACCCTCTATAATACCTGACTAATTTTAAATGCCCCGAAATTGGTGCTGAATACCTGCTGGATATTGCCACAAGGCTATCTCTCTAGGCAACAAGTGATATGTGACCTGAGAGCCAAGACCTGAAAAACTTATTCTCTACTTGGTAATTGTCACCTTTGATAGGATTCTCACCATTCATAGATTTTATTAAAGTTTATTTATCTTAGAAGAAACATAGAAATGTCTGTTTACATTGAAAATTGTTTAGTTTAAATGACTGCTATGGCAAACTTCCTCCCCACACCCCATATGAATGGAAAAACTCACTGAGAACAACAATCAAGATGGCTTCTTAGTTATGACTAGACCAGTTTTCCAACCTGGATTGATATTTGGGGCCAGATAATTCTTTGCTTAAAAAAGAGGCAGTTCTGTGAGCTACAGGATGTTTAGCAATATCCCAGACCTCTTATAGTAGACACCACTTGCCACCCAACACTGTCCACGCACCTCTTGATTTGCACCGCCACCAGATGTGATAACCAAAAATGTCTCCAGTCATTGCAATGGTCCCCTGTGATAAAGGGGAGCAAAATCATTCTCTTATCAAGAACCACCGCTCTAAAGAACACAAAATTACAGGCACATCCTTCCCATTAAGCAATGTCATGAATATGCAAAAGGACTGGGAATCACTTGGAAGCCTGAGAACCCTGATGGCATTTCTTTGCATTTATTATTTGCAGCAGTTTAGTGTAATCAAACCACCAACCTATCAAATTTTATTCTCTGATTGATAACATCCGTACTAACGCTTCCTAAATGTTCCATAGAATTATCTGGGATTCCAAATTACATTGGAAAATGTTTGCTTTGCTTTAGAAACTAGTATTTGAGTTCCATGTCATCAGGACATAGAATACAAAAGCATCCTTTTAAGAGACTGCACATGTAAAACAGATCAATCTCTTTGACAAAAACTCTAGAGTTTTGAATTTAAAAAAAAAATAAAAATAAGAATGGGAGACTACACCCAGCATAGCAGGAATTATACCACAGGGCTCTGGAACTTGAGAAGAAATAAGTGAAGTCCCATCAATATGGCTTTTCATCAGATTCAGTTCATATATCCTCAAACTTAAGAACTTCATCCAGCACTTTAAACGCATTTCAGCAAGAGCCAAGCCACACAAGTGAAACATTGATCTCCATGTAAAGAGAAACCAGGACAAGTTTTGCCAGCTCAGACCAGAGTCACAGTTGCAAAGATGGCCAATTCAGTCAGAAAGATAGTGTGGAAATGGGGTTTTCAGCATTTCTGCATTTGCCGGCACTAGTTGTTGGTTTTGCCAAGTCTTCAGTCACACATTCAAGTTCTTGAAAACTTAGAACCCTTTGGAATTCTAGAAAGCCATTCATATATTTTCCATCTGTTATTTGGGGCCACTAAGTAAATAAATTGTGCCTCAAATCTTCCACAGTTGATAGACTTTAGAATTTGGAAGGAATAGCCACAGATTTTTTTTCTAAAAAAAAAAAAATTAGTTGAACTCTTCTGATCTGTTTCTCATTATATTTGTGCTATTCAAATTATACATAGCTCATAAGATCTCAGAAAGAGACACAAAGTAAAATAGTAAGAGTTGGAAAAGCATATTCAAGTTTGATACTCCCAAATTATTCATAGAAAGTGCTGCAAAAATGTAACAGCTCCTATTTGCCTCCCTCTGTACCAAAGTCTATATCACCATTCTCATAGAAATGCCTTCCTTTCCTAGAAGAAGAGCTACAAATAACAAATACTCAGAAAATAAACAAATAATGAGGATACATAAATGAATAATCAAATTCATGGACAAGGCAGATATGTGACTAGAGTAATCCTCTTATGTTGTGATCATATGCAGGACCAGGAATGGAAATGTCACCACTACAATTTCCACTAGGCAAAACAATGTACAGGAGATATTAGATATTATACCCACTTCAACAGAGAGTCCCGTCGTGAATTTACTGATCATTCACTGGAGAAAATTTCTTGAATACCTGTGGCTAAGATGTGTTTTCTGGCTTTAATGGCTTATGGCATAAAAAATAAATTCATTACAATGACCTATTAAAAGAGGCATAAGAATAATAACCCCAGTAATATGGGATAGCTCAAATGCCTTCCTATAGGAAGCCCTCACAATTCCTACTATCAAAGTACTTCCCAGAGATACTCTTCAAACTCTGCTATAGCTCTGTTATTGCTAAATATCTGTTTCTCAGTAGATGAAAATCCCCTGAGGGATAGGGTGTGTTTTCAAGATGTTTTTATTCCATCTGTTAGTGTCTAGCATAAGACATTATCACAATATCCATCGTTGCTATTTAGTAAGCACTGTGAATTTGATCTGACCTGAAAAATGGGATTTTGTGTTGAATATTTCTCTTATTTGTATAATTCTATGGAGTATAAGCTTGCTGCCCTTTGCTTCTGACCTAGCCTTGCAACAGTCCATCATGATCAATTAAGAATATAATCTCTTAATAATTACATTTCAAATGAAACATGATTATCCTACGTCTCTAACACTCCATAAAACCTCCCTTAATTTGCTTCTCTTTGCTCAGTTCACTCCAGAAGATAAGGAATAGTTTATCAGACTGATGAATTTGGGAATAATTTGGCATGCTGCCCACTTTCTTTTTCTTGGGAGCTAGCTATTGGCACAAGTCTTCACCATGTATGGTGGCCTTAGTCCAGCATTGACAGGAAATGGATGGGAATTCTGACTAGTCACATGAGTCTATTTTCAGACAAAATTTGAATCACATATGAAACAATTTCTTCTACCTATCTTTATTATTGACACAGATAAGCCTTTGTATTCTACATAGTCTTAGTAACTACCACAAAACAAGGAATTTGTGTCTGTTTTGTTCACTGATTACATCCCAGCTTTCAGAACAGTGCCTCCTGTGTAAAAGGCAATCAGTAAATATTTGACTACATATTGAACAAATTTGTCCATTACCTGGTTAGGAAAAAGGGTACTACTTACTGGACCCCATCAGAGAGCCCCAAACTACCTCAAATAGCTATTTGACAAATGTTTGGTAAGTAAATGAATGAATGATGCTCTCACCAATCACATCTTCTATGTATTTACAAAATTCTCATCTTGGTCATGATATTTAAAAAAGATATATGGTTTAAGACATGAATTTTTCTATATTCTAACATCATAGGCTTATTTATCTATAGAGAATAGTTGAACTTGACCCATAAAACTAAGTTACATAGCAAGTGGTCCATGCTAAAAATCTAATTAGCACCCAGATCCAGCTCCAGTTTTTGAGCGGTGGAATAGATTTAGCCAGGGATACTTATTCTCCTATTCTGCCAATCAAGTGTATCCCCATGTACCACCAAAGTATAAGCTATACAGAGAAAAAATAATGTGTGTTTTTAGCTAATAAGGATCTTAACTCTGAGATTCTAATCTAAAGCTTTCCATTTTGAACATAAGTAGCAAGAAAATTGGAACATGTACTTCTAGAACCTGACCTTCAGCAGATAATGATGTGAAACAACCTTGTTATCTTGTTATCTTTTTGCTTTTGTGTAATTTGTTATTTAAGAAAAAAGTGAGGAAAATGGAGATAGAAAGAAAATTACTTTTTTCTTCCTTAGAAATGAATCATACCATCATTTTGGTAAATTAAGACGAAAGTAAGTATCCAAAAATAAATGTATTGTCAATGAAAAGTTTTAAGATAATTATTAAGTGTCTTAAAGTATTTTTAGTATTTAGATTAGTTTTAAAACAAGTAGTCTAATTTTATATTTGGGCTAATTTAAGACTCCCCGTGTGGGCAAGAACATTTGTGAAATTAACCAATGCTCCTTAACCTCTTCATAAGTTTAAAACTGACAAAGAAATCCAATGTACAAATGACGCATAGGTATGCTTAATGTATCTAAATATCACAATAGTATCAGTTGCCTGATAAAATAAATGATTCTAACAAGAAAATGCTTTTTGGCTCCAGGTAACAAGGTATCACCATTTGCCATTTCCCCATGATGAAGCAATAACTTGCCTTCTCCTCCATAAGACAAATGTGATAACCAAAAAAAAAAAAAAATTCACCATATCTGTAACTTATTTAAATTACAGAGAAGTATATACGAAAAAATAAAAGAGAGAAACAAAAGAGCTAACTTGGTGAACTAAATGAATGGAGATAAAGCAATCACTAGTTTCAAAAATGAACACAAAGCAATAAATAGTGAGGAACAAAACTGGATTCCAGAGTTAGGCAAAGACAAAAATCTTGGGAGGGCAGAGACCAAAGCAAATGCTTCTAGAACAATGCATCCACTGAGATTGACCCAAAGGGAATCTTTCCCATCATTCATCTCTGCCTCCATGTGTTTTTCCTTGGGAAAGGAAGTATCCATCAAAATGCAGCAAAAATCATTTATGGAAGTAGTAACCTGGTATACCTGGATTTATCCTCCTAGCCCGTCTATTCCTCTGTGTGAATTTCTCCTCTCATCATTGGCCCTCCTTGTGCTTAACAATGCAGAAGTAAGGTCAGATTTTTGCCTTTGTGTAGATTAATAGGTAGATAATCTATTAATTCCAATAGATTATGGAAATAACACTGCAACCGTTTCTGGGTCCAGGTTTTAGTAGAGTGGCAGTTCTATTTCTCAACTCTTAGAACACGTTGCTCTAGGAAACTAGCTACCATGATTTGAGAATATCCAAGCATCCTGCTGGAGAGGTTTAAGGCCTCCAGCCCTATTTCCCAGCTGAGTTACCAGCCAACAGTAAGCACCAACTTGCTGGTTATGGAGTAAAGCCATCTTGAAAGAAGGTCCACAAGCCCCAGAATCCCCCAGATGGCATTCTGTGGAAAGAGAACAGTCATCCCCAGCAGGTCCTGCCCAAATCTCAGATTTGTAAGAAAAAATGAGCAACGTCATTTTAAGCCACTAAGTTTGGTGTGGTTTATTACACAACAATAAATAACTGGAACAAATCTCTAGCAGAATGAGCACGTTTCATACAAGAGAAGAATTTCTGAAAGTGAGTAAAGGTTGAAGGAGGAAAGATATTTTAGCCCCTAGATGAAGTGAAGAAACTCTGTCCATCCATGCCCACCTTTCTCTATCTTTAAGATTCTTACAATCGTTTGTTTTAATATTGTGAAAGCAAATAAAAGGCAGCCTTCAGCTGGAACCTTCTGTCCTTGGTTACATGTGGTTCGTTGACTCACATGGCTCTTTGAGACCTCAAAATATAAGAAACAATGACTAAGCAAAGAAACTAAGAGAGGCTCACATGTACTGGTCCATTTGTTCCCAAGATGCCTGTTTTCCATTTGTAGCTGAAGCCTTTAGAAAAGTCTTAGTGACAGAGATGTTCCTTCAGAAGGTGTTAAAACTGATCTATTCTGATTCTAAATAGCTAGCCAAAGACATTTAATATGAGCAACTGCCTAGACATTTGGGCATGGTCCTCTTTACTTTCTGTAGTAGTTATCAATTCAAACAGCAACAGCAAGCCAACCAAAATCAAGCAACTCTGGTTTATTCAGATTAATTGGCTTCTACTTTTAGAAATACTTGCCTCTCTGCCCCAGTTTGCACAGCACCATGAACTTCTTTTATCCTGGCGTGTTCCATTCCACATTGTAATATGAACTTATCTGTCTCCCACATTGGTCTGCCCATGTCTGGAAAGACATGGTCTTTACATGCCTAATTCTTAACAGTGCTTAGCTTATGTGAAGTGCTCAATAAGAGTTCATAAGTGAACTACAGTAAAAATGAATAAATGTGTGTTTAAATGTAGCGGAGAACTTCTGAAGGAGAAATAAGAAAATGACTTTTCTCCAGAACTTTTCCATTGACTCTTTCTTAAAAAAAAAAAAAAATGAATCTTATCCCTGAATAAGCATCTTTGGATTATACTTCGATTTTTGTACTTAGAATTTTTGTGATTATGACCAAAGTACATTATTTATTCTTAATAACATTTAATTTTTTAAAATTGGGTCTAGTTCGTTCAAACCAGAACCAGAGGATGAATTAGATATGAAAGAATAAGGTTAGATAAGGGCTGTGCATTTAATGAGTTCTGTGCTTCTGTTTGGAGTTCACTTTTCATAGGTAACAATGCTTATTAACTCAAGTAGAAAGACATTAAAATTTTAGAACACTTTAACTAAAGAAAATTTTATTTCTAAAATGGTTATTTCCCCTTATTTTTAGAATAGACATCAGAATGGAAAAGTGATATAGTTCTAGAGTGTCATGATCCTTTTAATAAAATAGTGAAAATAAATTTAACATTTTTTCTTTTTATAAATGATTGCTTCAAAATTTGTCTTAAATAATACTAACATTGTTAACCCAAGATTTATTTTTGTTAATGTTAGCCCAGTAAGTCTTTTTTATGCCGTTAATTTTCAAACTTTATGAATTTACTTGTTTATTTTATAAGCATCACACAGAGCTGGACTATTTTAATCCAACCACATAGACCTACTATATGTGCTTAATGTACTTACATTTCCTGTGATGACTGACGTATTTGGAATGAATTCTGCCATTTTATGTTTAATTCTCTCTGCCATTATCTTTTCATGATATTTTTGCCTTTTCTGCCTTCTATTGGATGAATAAGATGTCTATGGTCCCTGTTTTTCTTCTGCAAGTTTGGAAGTTATAGATTATAACTTTATTTGATGTTATTTGTAATTATTAAAATACATGTTTGTGACAAATACTGGCTAACTCTTTACAAAATCCATTCCCCTTTTCTCCTGAGCACACAGCTAAATTTATTTTTCCATCCCCCGCTGAAGTTGGATAGGTACGACTGTGTAACTAAACCACAGCCTAGCCACCTACAATATATATAGAAGTGGGGACTGTCACACCCATGTTTGGTCCATTAAAACTTCTATTCCTACTACCTCAGCCATCTGTATGTCAATGTCTGGGGACAGAGTGGGTGCGGTGGAAAGACTTAGAGTGTTTATCAACCTGGGTCACTAAATAATACCATGAAACAAAAATACTACTGCCATCTTTCTCACCCACCAACTGGAATATACATTATCAAATGAGCTGAATTGGCATTGTAGTGTGATAAAATACAGTGCTTCTTCCTTTATCCAAGATCTCACTTTTCATGGTTTCAGTTACCCTTGTCAAGTAGGTCAAAAATATTAAATGGAAAATTCCAGAAATAAACAATTCTTAAGTTTTAAACTGCACACCAATGTGAGCAGCGTGATGAAATTCTGCTCCGTGCATCCCAGGGTGTGAAGCACACCTCTGTCCAGTACATTCACACTGTATCCCCATTTGTTATTTGGTAGTCTTCTCAGCTCTCAAATCAACTGTCATAGTGTCAGGAGTGCTTGTGTTCAAGTAACCATTATTTCACTTAATAATAACTCCAAAGCACAAGAGTAGTGATGATGGCAATTTTATTGAAGTATTTTGTTTAAAGGGCTCTATTTGATTATTAGTTTTGTTGTTATTCTCTTACTGTGCCTAATTTTCAATTCATGCTTTATCAGAAGTATGTAACTATAGCAAAAAAAAAAAAAACATAGTAAACAGTACATACTGTTCAGTACTATCTGCAGTCCCAGGCTTCCACTGAGGATGTTGGAATGTATTGCCTACTGATAAGGAAGGAGTACTGTAAATATTTACATTCACATGTATAAACGATGTTTGTGAGAGTGCTACTTGCTTGACATATTGAGAACTGGGTTATTTCCATCAATGTGTGTGGTTTAAAAAAAGAAAAGAAAGAAAAGTACATAAACCACACTGAACCACTGAGTTTTAGAAACTAAGTTATTTAATTAATACTTACCAATTAATACATAAATTAGACCTATTTAGTGTCTCTATCACAAACAATAACTGAATATGATATGACTACTCTAAATTTCTCTTTTTATTATTGTTACTTTGAACTTTTTGCATTCTTTTTAATAAAGTTACCTTCACAGTCACTAATTAATTGCATTTATTTACATACTTTTAGCAAATCCTTCTTCACTATTAATTTTTGTATCCTGAGCCTTCCTCTGTGTTCCCTTTTCTGCTTGTCAAGGTATAACAAGTGCCTGTTGGTAATAAACTTTCTTATATTGTCTTCACCTCAGTAATCGCTTAGTCAGATTGAAGTTTAGATTGACAGCTATTTTCTCTCACTTCGTTAAAGGTCTTACTCTACTGTCACCTGGAAATCTATTGTTGCTGATGGGAACTCTGCAGTGAGCTGATGTCTGTTCCTTTGTAGGTAAGCCTCCTTTTTCTTTGATAACTCTTGAGGTTTCCCTGCATAATTAATGTTTTACATTAATTTACAGTTCAATCACAATGTGCATCTGTTCCTATTCTCTCATTTGGTGTTGGGAGTGCTCTTTCAATACATCCATTATTGTGCTCTTTCAGTCTCATCCATTATTTCTCTAATAAATGCTTCTCCACCATCCATCTTTCTATCTTCTTCTAAAACTCCCATTAAGTGTATATTAAAGTCACCTCTTCTTTCATTCCTCTGATACTGCTTCTTTATGCTTTTAACAACTCATTGTTTCTCTGTGCTTTATAGTTGAGTCCCTCATTGTTGAATTCAATCCATTCATTCCCTTATCAACTAAAACCAATGTAGATTTATCCTCTCAGTTGAATGTTTACTTTGATTCTTACATTTTTTTTTATTTCCAAGGTTCTTGTTTCTTTTTTTTTCATATTCATGTATTCTTTATTCTAATTTCTGGGTATTTTGTTTCAAGCTGTTCCTTTTTAATGTTTTAAGTATATTCTCTCTCTTCTTGTTATGTATTTGAAGTGTATGGAAAACATCAAAGAATGAACTTAAAGCACCATCTTTACCAAAAGTTTAAAGTAGATGAAAACACAGAGAACAAACTAATGTTTCAAATTTTTTAAAAAAAGTTTTGTTGTTGCTGTTGTTGTCGTTGTTGGTTTGTTTTCCTTTCTCAGCCAAATCCAGAATTGACAGGTTGGTGGGGTTGAGGAAGGTGGTGGATCTTTTCTACCCAGCATTCAGGAACCTAAGCTTCCAGATGCATTTTTATCTTCAGTATAAGTTTCTGTAATCACTTGCATATCCCCCATTCCATGGGATCCTTTGGGAAAGGCCATGGAGGAGCCGCATGAAATGTCTTATAGGCCAAGTGAGGAAGTACCAAACCTTCACTCTGCTCATGTCCCACAGGAGACAACAAGGTCAAGGT
This sequence comes from Ictidomys tridecemlineatus, assembly GCF_052094955.1. Lineage (NCBI taxonomy): Eukaryota > Metazoa > Chordata > Mammalia > Rodentia > Sciuridae > Ictidomys > Ictidomys tridecemlineatus. The sequence goes on along the minus strand of NC_135487.1, from coordinate 62,195,120 downwards.
CAATGACATGCTCAACCACAGGTCTGAAGGAAGGCTGAAAAACAAGGGGAGCTATGCAACTCTATCTAATCTTGTTCCCAGGAATGGAATGGCTTTTGTTAGTTCCCCCTGTTGAATTAAAGGGTCACTCCATTGAAATTTGTACTAATAAATACACATTGATTACTGTCACTTCTAACATTCCCAAGAATCTTAAAACATCAATGGTGACAAAGATCTCTTTCTGAGTAAAGTCTGCATATTATTACATACAAATATATGTATAGCCCCTACCACTCTCTATTTCTGTGAGAGTAACCAAAAAGCCCATTGATATTATCTTATGCTTATTTTTAAGATTAAAAACAACTTACATTAATCCAGATGCTATTGAAATTCCCTAATTCTATCCTAAAGTTGTTTTCCTAATTTACCCCCATTAACCATGAAATGTGACCCAGAAGAGTTACTCTAAAAGAAAGACTCCCTAAGATACAGCTTTGGAATTGAGATATCTTGTTTCTTTTTTTCTACATATATGTTCACTATAAGATGATGTTATCTTTAAACCGATTTATAAAATCCTTTCTTCCAATTATTTTCTAAAAGTCCCATTTTCTCTTGAATCCAAGGGGGGGGGGGAGTTAACTAGGAACTCATTTGTGTTTTACAGTGGTAATAGCAACAATGTATCATGTGTCTGTCATAATGGGCAGACCCAGGTGAGCTACATACAAGCTGTCCTGTTCATTTCCTCACTGCATTCTCTCAACAGTACTGAAGATGATCATCTTTATGCTCATTGTATAAAGGAAGAAACTCAGGCTCAGAAAGTTTAGGAAATATGTTTAATGCCCAAATTGGAGTATGGCTGAGCTGAAACTCAACAAGACTTACTACATCTTATGCTCTTTCTGTTTTACAAACTGCTCACACTTATTCTAATTAAAAGCATGTCTATTGTCAGTAAGTTTCAACTCCAATTCCTATAGCTCCTTTACTTCAGTGAGCTAAGTTGTGCCTTGTAAGCTTTAAGGGTCCCTTTAGCCCATTTAGCACGAGGTTTAGCTAACTATAGGCTTTCAGCAACCAAGTCCATAACCCTTTCCCTTAGCCGTGGCTGTCAGAATCTTCCCATTCTAAGGTAAGAAAAAGAAAGAGGGAAAAGGCAAGAGAATACTCTTATTCCTAAGGCTTCATTCTGATCATCCTATTCAGATTCCCTAGACACCAAGAGCATGGAAAGAAGGCAAGAGGACAAATCCTATAAAAGGGAGAACCCTGACTCATTGTTTGGTAACCCTTTTATTAATGCCTCCTTATGTGACCCATTTCAGCCTTGACCAGACAGAGCTTCTCCTTCTCCAGGGAAGGATTAAGGGCAGGAAAAGAATGCCTGGAACTCCCTCTAGAGCAGAGCTGGCTAATGGTTGTTGCCCTCATCTCCAGAGGTTGTTTTATTGCTGTCCTTGGGAGAGAAGGCCACTACAGAGAATCACTGTGGCTTACTTGTAGTATTACCAGCCCAGATTCTGTCGGATTTTGCTTCTTCATCCGTGTTATGAAAACAATAGGTCAACATTCATCTTCAGATGTAAATCTATTTTATAAATTTGAATGTACAGAATTTTATGTTCTTTTTATGTTATTTCTCCATGCTTGAAAAAGGCCGTGATTAATCAGCTGTCACACATTTAGCCCATACTATTCTATGAATTTGCCCCAGAGATTTGAGGCTGTGGAATAAGATTAAATAAATTTTAGTGTTGTTTTTCTCTTACCTAAAAATTGCCAAAGCATTTTTTTTTCGTTTGTTGCCAAAGCATTTTAATAATTCCATGGCATTCCTACATTATACATAATGTCTAATAAAGCTGGTAAACCTGGAATGTATGGAATGGCAGATACTGGATCAGGGGCTTTTATGCTAAGAGTAGTAATAGAGTTCTTACCCCCAAGTCCATCAGCAATTTACATTGTCTCTGTCTACAACACACACAGAATCAGTTCATGTCTCTCCATCTCTACTGTTAATACTATTTCCCCAACCACCATCCTCTCCTCCCTGGTTGCTGCAGTAATCTCCTAATCTATCTCCCTCCTTACACTCTTGAAACATTATAATCCATTCTCTAGAGTACATTATTATACTCAGTATTACTATGATATGTAGGTCCCCAAGGAATATTTATATTTGTGATAAGCATTAAATAATACTTAGTATAAGTATATCCTGTGCAATATTTGGAATATTCTAATACTAAAAAAAAATTATTCACCTGAAATTTAGTTTTAACATTGGGAGTTCTATATTTTATCTGCTAATTCTATTTCTTTGACCACCCAACCAGAAGTACTCCCTGATAATGCCATTCTCCATCAAAACCTCCAGTTTCATTATAAAACTTTTCAATTTTATTATTATTGGCCCCTCAAAAGAATACATAACTTTCATTTGAAAAAAAATATATATATATATATTATATCTCACACTAAGCTTTTGACAATAGAAAAAAGGTATATGGCCTAATGGTTATTTTCAGAGAAAACAGAGAGAAAGAAGAGAAGAAACGTAGTCAGAATGGAATAACCTCTTAGAGCATCTAATAATAAATAATTGAACCCATGCTATGCTTGCACTTAAGAATCTATTTGACCATTTCCAGGATTTTTTATTCTCCTGAAGTTCTTTTCTGTTGCTCTGAATGTGAAAAATATACTCAAATACTTCTAACCTTACAGCACAAACAAAAAGAAAGAATTACTATTCTTTAGATGAGCTCTACAGCATGGATTGAAGGAAAGCAGTGTAAGACACATACAAACACACACATAAAATTCTAGGGTCTAGGGACAAGACAAAACAGATGTCCTAGCTAAGCAGAAAGCAAATTCACTATTCCTCCACTTTTTCCTTCTAGTCATGATCTCAACAGATTGAACAACACCCACCTGCATTGGTAGAAATGATATTTCCTCAGTTTATCAGTTCATGTACTAATCTTTTCTGGAAATCCCCTAATAGACACCCCCTAGAAATAATGTTTCATCAGCTTCAATCTCTGCCTCTGTCTTCACATGGCTTTCATCTTTATATCTAGGTCCAAATTTTATTCTTTTTTTAATATTTTTTATTTGTTGTTGACACAATACCCTTATTTTATTTATTTATTTTTATGAGGTGCTGAGGATCGAACCCAGGGCTTCGCACGTACTAGGAGAGCACTCTACCACTGAGCCCCAGCCCCACCAAATTATCTTCTTATAAGGATACTCATCATTGGATTAGGACCAACTCTAATTCAGTATGATATCATTCTGACCAACTCTAATTCAATATGATATCGTCTATGAACATCCTGTTTCTAAATTGGGTCACATTCACAGATATTGAGGGCTAGGACTTCAATATGTCTTGGGGAAAATGTGATTTATCGCATAATACTACGCCTTTCTCTATTTATATCTCCCATGTGAAAGTATGTCATGAAATGAAAACAAGGAGAGAAGGTTAGTTAGGTAATTGGGCTTAGAGGGATCACTCATATACCATGTTACCAGTGTGGACAATTATTTGTTTGCCTGCTCCACTAGACAATGACCTCTTAAAAGAAAATCAGGAAGGATTGAAGTGGCAGGGCTGAGGAGAACAAGGGAGATGTCGGGAGCCCACCACTTCTTAGAAAAATGGTCAGGCCAGCACTCAAATCCAGCCACTTTGTGCTCTGGATGGGTGGGGGTTCTCTTTTTGTTTATTCTTTTTTTTGTTTTCCTCACGATGGTTTATGGCTTCCACGGAGTCACTGTGATTAAAGACTGGTTCCTTTGGGTAGTTCTGTCAGGAGCGAGTAGAATTTTGGGAAATGTTTTAGTGGGAGGTCCTAAGGTTACTGAGGTCCTTGGTAATTCTCCTATGACCCCTTGAATTCTTGAAAGAGAATTTTTACGAGAGGAGCAAATCTAGCTCCATCCATCTTCTTTTTCTCTCTGCTCCTGTTCAAGATGTGAATGTGCCCCTACTTGCACACCCAACGTGTTGTGCTGCCATCTGCTACTCTCCTAGAACTCAAACCACCTGATCTTGCATTTTGAACCTCCAAATCTGAGAGTTGAATAAAAATCACCTTCTTCATAATTAGTCTGTGTCTGGCATTTTGCTATAGTAACACAAGTCTGATTATTACAAGTCCTCACAAATTATCCTTAACCCTCAAAATATAATGACTTCTATCCATTCCTCCCTGAACAAAAAACAGGAAGAAAATGCATTTCTTAGCCAAGAGAGATAGATGTGTCATGTCCCCTCCAGCCTTCCCCAATGAGTGACATTAAGAGGCCACTGTGAACTAGTCTCAGTCATTACGGCCTCAATTATTTAAACTGAAGTTCCCAAAGTACATGGTTTTTGTTGTTGTTTTTGTTGTTGTTCAGGAAACTAAGGTAACTGAAATGATCAAGTAAATTAAATGCTAAAGCCACGGTGACTAAAACTAAAAACAGAAATTAAGATCGCTTCAGGCTTAAGTTAATTAAGATTTGCTTCAGGCTAAAGAATATAAACTTGTTACCTTGAACTATTTTCCAAATTTGTCATACTTACCACGTTGCAAAATTTGGTTTTTATTGGTCATTTTTCAAATGAACATGGTTACAGAATCAGCAACAAAAAAACTGAAGTTATGATATGACCCAGAGCTCTGATCAGCACAGGCTGGTTCCAGGGACAAGTTTTGAATAATTTTACTTAGAGTTCCCTGCTGAAAATGATCAGTCAGACGTGCCATAAATACATCCTGCCTCCTTATTAGATGAAGCCAGAAGGCTTAAGCAATGCCTTTCAATGCTCTTGTAGGCTGTAAAAAAAAAAACTGAGAAGTTTATTAAATGAGAATCTCAGATTTAAAAGTGTCAGCTAAAAAACTATTCATCCTTCTGTAGCATTCCTGGCTGAACAACTGTCTAGTGCATGCTTATACACTTGCTTCACCAATTCAGAAGTACTCTATGGGATCCTTCATTATGTTCATACAAAACCTACCACATTGGGGCTACGGTTGTAGCTCAGCGATATAGCGCTTACCTAGCATGTATGAGGAGCTGGGTTTGATCCTCAGTACTCCATAAAAATAAATAAATATATTAAATAAAGGTATTGTGTCCAACTACAACTAAAAAAATATTTAAAATAAAAACCAAAACCTATCACCTTATAACCTCCTTCCATTTGACCTAATTCTGTATTTTCAATATAATAGCTCTTCAGATGTTTGAAGACAACTTTCTTTTTTCCTGAGACTTCTCACCTATCTTCAACTATCTCCTGTAGCATGGTTTCTATTCCCGAATCCTGTTCCTTTCCTCTCTTGCTATGCACCAAATTCTCTTTTTTTCATGATTAATTCTTGGACCCACAACACTCCATGTGCAATTTGACCAATATTATATAAACAATGACTACTGCTCTCCTTGTTCTGGACACTGCACTCTTACTAATAGGACCACTAATAGAGCTGATTTTCACAGTGACCACATGTTGATTCACATTAAAGTTACTGGCATCTTCAAATAATTTTTAGATGGACACCTCAGCCATATTTCTTTAATAATTTCACAATTTATTTGGGGAATAAATATAATTTACACTTTTCCAGGCTTAATTTCAGTAGATCTTGCTTAGACTGTATTATTATGTCAATTATTTTATGTAATATATTCCTACTACTTACCCTATGCAAATTCTTATTTTTAAGAATTTATTTATTATTTTTAATAATTCTTATTATTAAGCCTAAACACCTATTCTGAGGTCAGTGATAAATTTGAAAAATTTTAAACTAGTAAAGAATTTTGCCATAATTTCCTTCAGACTCCAAATGATCCATTTATAGATACTATAGATACAGTCTACCCGACAGGTACACAGTCATCTAATTTTACAAATATCCAATTCATATTTATCCATCATATTTATAAGAATGTAATGAGAAATATATCATATAAAATATCTCTTTATCCACACTTTCAATAAAAGAAAGGACTAATATAGGTTGATATGAAATGTCTTAATGAATACACACTGATTCTGGGTCTTAGTGAATACTTACTGATTCTAGTGATCACATCACACATTGTTTCAACGATGCATTCTGGAAATTTTCTTGAGATTGAAACCAAGCCTGTCAGTCTATAATCTGAAGAATTTCTGTCTTCCCCTGTTTGAAGATTAAAACCATATTTATCCATCATCATTCTTTCTGCTCTAGTTCTTCCAAGACTGTTCAAAGACAACACAATTAGGGCTTTTCCCCAGTTCTTTTGCTGATTATTTCAGAATTCTAGGATCTAAATCATCAAGGCAAAATTACTGGGAATCATTTAGACAGTTTAATTATATGTCTGAAATTCAGTTTTCTCTCTGCAGTGTAGATTTTATATTTTTAGTCCAAGGTACATTTTTATTGATAAAAGTGTTAAAAACAAAAAGAAAGTTGAGAAACTCTGCCTTCTCAAACATCCACAAACATTGTACTTTTATAAATGAATATCACAAAAAAAGAATGAGGAGCAGGGCTTCCTAAGAAAGGCACCAGAGGTGCAAATCATAAAATGTCTGTACATCAGAAAATAACAGAAGAAAATTTTAAGCAAATGATAAACCTCAAAAAATATTCAGAAATTAAATTCACAAATATTTGATAGGCTTATATAAAAGTTATTTTAAGTTGGTTGGTATAGATACAACAATAGAAAAATATATAAAGTTCAATAAAAGGAAATTAAGTAAAGAAAAAAGAAAACCAAAATCCCTGTTTGTTAAAAGTCCATCTTTGGGGCTGGGGTTGTGGCTCAGCAGTAGAGCACTCGCCTAGCAGGCGCGAGGCCCTGGGTTCAATTCTCAACACTACATAAAAAATAAATAAATAAACAAAATAAAGGTATTGTGTCTAACCAAAAAATAAATTAAAAAGTCCATCTTTATTAATAACCAAACAAATGTAAATTTAAGCAAAATATTTTATATTTAACAAACAAGGAAAGTTCTGTGTAATAGTTTGACTTTGGTAAAAGTCTAAGATGGAGGAAAACTGGCATTTTCACATACACTGTGATAAATTGGAGCTCTAAGAATTTGTTAATACTTATCCAAAAACTTAATACTAAGTGATTACATATGTTATCTTATTTAATGTGCCTTCAAAGACTCACTTCTCTTATGGCTAGAGTTGCCTTACACCCCCAGAGATCTGGGCACCAAAAAATACTAAGATAACAAGGTCAATTTGTCATAGAGATACTTATTACTTATTAACCAAGTCAATTCTCATACTACCTATTGGAAAATGAAACAGTCAACAGTACAAGTTGAACAGTCTTTTTTAAATGCTCTTGATTTAGCCTAAGACTCCCAACATATGTTGCAACAGTTTAAGCATTCCTGACTATGACATCCAACCTCATGTCAATGTTATACTTTAAATTCGAAACTTATTAATTGCTTTTTTCCTGTCTGTTTGTATAGTATCTTATTATGATCTCAAAATGGTAATTTGCCTATGATCCTCTCATTTTTATCCTTTTTTTTTTTTTTGTACCAGGGATTGACACCAGGGGTGTTTTACCACTGAAGCTACATCCCCAGCCCTTTTTATTTTTTATTTAGAGACAGGACCTCACTGAGTTGCTTAGGGCCTTGCTAAATTGCAGAGGCTGGCTTTGAACTTGCAATCCTCCTGCCTCAGCCTCCCAAGCTGCTGGGATTACAGGCATATGCCACCATGCCCAGCTCTCATTTTTATCTTAATTATAATTTTCAACAGTGTATGCCAACCTTACAGTGGGTTTCTACCTAGGTATTTCATGTATAGAATAGACCTTCTCTCTTCTTTAGCATATCTGTATCTTTTCTAATATAAATTTTTAATTTTAGATTCCAATCCATTGGATATCATTTTCTCCTATTTGTTCCCTTATCTTATAAATGTCAAATGTTTTTTTGAATATTCGCTGTTTTTAGACATATCAGAAACATAACTATTTTATAACTATTTTCCTACCAATTATTTTCTTAGATGTATTACTATAAATAATCCCTACTGATGTTTTTATTTCCACAATAAACTGTTTTATAGCTCTACTTGGAGGGCTTTCTCCCTCCTGTTCCACATTCATTTTGAATTGTTCTGACTTAGGATAAAGGAAATAGCTCAGGAAGAAAAAGACCAAAAAAAATTAGTTTCCAAGGAGACAGACAAAATTCAAAAGACAAAGTCAAGGTGGAGTTGAACATAAATTTTTCATCGAAGTTAAAAGATGTGAAGAAACTCTATAGCATTGGAATGATTATATAAGGGCAAAATTACCCATGAAGGATTAATCCAGATCTTACAAATAAGAGACAACAAGAAGAAGCTTAAAGCAGACCACACATAAAAGGAATACAGGAAACATACCACCACATTCTGAGACGAAAGTAACACATCAGAACAGCTGTAAATGTAAAATACAGAAAGAGCTGGAAGAGCATTATCTAACTAAGGTGGGTGTTGGGCATATAATAGATAAACAAGACTAACATTTTATGATATCTCACAAAACAGTTTCACATCCGTATTGCACTTAAACTTCAAAAGCCAGGCAAAGCATGTACGATTATCTTGCAGATAAGAGAACTTTCCTGAAGTTGTTAGGTTGCAAAGGCTCAGAGCTAAAGCTGGCACAACAACCTAAGTCCAGCTAAACAAGCGCCCAAGTTTATGCTTTTTGCATTTCTATACTATACTAGATTGCTCCTTCAAATAAATAAGGATTGATAAATTGACAATGAGTTTTTATGAAACCTAGTCTCAAGTTCTTCACCAGCCACCTCTCCCAGAAAATTCCTCAGCCATAAGTGGCCCAAACAATACAGTGAGGCAGAGTGAGAAGTAGATCAGAAGCACTCAAGTGGATAGTTTGGGGTACATGATGTTTTTGTGTTTTTGTTTTTCACTAAACAAGCCAGTTCTTTAGGCAAAGGAATCCGCCCACCATTAGTTTTCTTGCTAAACATTCCTACATTCATCTGATATCTGTGCCTTTGCATAGCTTTGTGGACTGAATTGATTGTCCACATAACAGACACATTTTTTTGCTCACATACATAAAGAACAACCCCAAGTAACGTTGAGAATGACCATGAAAAACATGCAATTCTGTGTCCGTGTTTATATTCACTCATGAAATAATTAAATAATTTAAAAATGTCTCTGACACTAAGTGCCATCTTCTTTAAGACCAGTACCCCATCAGTTCTGCTCTAATTTCAAACAAAGTCTGAAATATTTGTTTGGAGTATTGTTGTTTAAAGTCAGAATGGAAAGAAGTTTTGTGTTTCTGGGCTGTGGCTAGACTAAGACTGTTTTAAAGCATGATTAGCAGGCGGTTTATGCTGTCTCTTTTGTAACACCTCAGAGTGCCTGGAAGAAAGAGTTCTCTCAGAGTTGGAAGGGACGTTCAAAATAAAGACATCTGGACTCTGAGCCTCCTCGGGCAGCAGCAGAGGCCATGCTCTGCATTGCTACTATTTGTTTGGTCCTCCCAATACAGTTCCAAGATTTTCATCAGAGCCCAGCTCTCTGGAACCCAAACTCAAAACCCTCAATCTTTGTGGAGAAGCCCAGGCTTCAAACAAAATTGCTAATACTGCTATACTGCAGAGAAGCTGTTTCTAATCTAGTACTTTCACAAACAACATTCCTTTTATGTGGTGTTGTTGAAGGGCCAGATTCTGTACTTCTGAGTACTGTTTTTGCAATACACAAGATCAGATTCTGTGGGGAAGAAAATCTCCCTTTACTTTTGCCATCATTAAGGATATTTGCCTCAATTAAACTTTCCAAAATTCTTCATTCCTATATGAGTTTTCCTACCCATCTCAATGTTATATGGAAGATGAGTATTGGGTTGGAAAACAGTAGTGAATTCTAATGCCTGAGTAGCTGTGCGGCTTGGAGACTTCTTACCCTCTGTGGGTCCCTTCTTCTTCCAGGGTAAACTGAGAGTTCAAACTAGAGCCTTGGCTTTAGTGGTTATCCTAGGACTATTGAGACCACAGGCTCTGGAAACAGCAAATAATTATTTGCTAATAAAAGTAGAGGAAGAAGAAAAAGAGACGGTGGAAGAGAAGTAAGGGAGGATAAAGAAGGAAGAGAAACAGGAATGGAGGGAGAGAGGGGAAGAGGAAGAAAGGGAGGAAATAGAAAGGAAAGAGAAGAAAACTCATACCACCTACTAGACAGTCTACTACTATTATTTTTATATGGATTGAGCATCTTCATGAAGTTTTGCAAAAGATTTTGTTTGACACTATAAAAATGTAATTCTGCTACTACAAGAAGTAGAAAATCACTAAACACAATGATCTTTGATGGTCTTTATAGCTTTAAAGTTATATTGATGATCATAATGACTACTTCAGTTACCTTTTTATTGAATGTATCTTATATGTCAGGCCCTGGACCAGGTCTTTTTTCTTCATTATATCATTTCATCTTCACAGCAATTCTGTAAGGTACATATTTATTATTCCATTTTTTTCTTTCCTATGTCTTACAACTTGTTGGGTAGAGAGCCATGATTTACAACATGATTTCTCAGGTCCAAAGCCCATATCATTCCTATTGTTACTCTTAGGCTTGCTCCATCATTGAAATTAAATTAAAATTATCCTAAAGGAAATACCTCAAAATGTTAGCAGAATATAGGCAGAATCATAGTTCCAAAACATGTCCCTAACCTAATGCACAAAACCTGTAAATAGAACTATACAGGTGTAATTAAGTTAAAAATTTTTGAAACGGGGACATTATTCTGGATAATGGAAGGTGGGCCCAATGTGGTCAGAAGGGTATTTATAAAAGAAGAGAAAAGAGCGACCAGAAGAATCTGAGAAGGAGATGTGATGATGAAATCAGAGAACCAGAGTGTTGCAACGTAAGAGAGACTCCACCAGCCACTGATGGCTTTAAAGATGGAGGAATGAAGGTAGCATCCAGAAGCTGAAAAAGGCAAGGAAACAGATTCTCCTCCAGATACTCCAGAAAGTACACAGCTTACCAATACCTCGAATTCAGTTTCTTCCAGAACCGTAAGATAATAAATTTGTATTGTTCAACACACCAAGTTTGCCTGTGGTAATTTCTTACAACAGCAATAGGAAACTAACACACAAGTAATAGTGTGAACTAATACACACACAGGTAATAGTTGGTGAAGTAACTAACACACAGTAGTAGTCTATAATTTTCTTTAAAAGACTTCAGCATAGATAGTGTGGCTTAGTGTGGGCATTTATTAGGTCAAATAACGAGCCAGGTGCAATTAGATGCTCTAATCAGGAATCTGCTTCAGAGGAGGTCAGCTGGCTATATACCTGAAGGCTACACTCAACATAGCTATTGCAAGTGCTTCTGTTACCAGTATTACCAGTTGTCAGCACATATTTTATTGGTTCACATAATTAAGTCTAAGTAGGACTTTGATTGGTGAAATCTATGGCTTATTAGTTAGCAAAAGGAATGTTAGAAATATGTTCTTGTGTGGTGTGTTTAAAGCATTCAAGATACATAGATTGGCCCAAATATTTTAGAGACCTTTACTGCCCCCAGCATGAAAGAGTAAAAGAATCTAGTGAGACTTCTGGCCTCAGTCCCTAAAGATGGCATCTGTGGCTTGAATTCTAACTGGTCCTGGGTCAAGTTATGGAAGGATTTCTGGTTGCCTAATATCAACTGTAAGAGAAACAGAATCCTGCCTCTAAAGTGTTATTGTGTCTTCCTGAAGAGAATCACTCTTGTAAAGTGGTGTCAAAACATCATGAAGATCAAAAGCCTAACCTTCACCAATACTGGATCTGTGACATATTGTGTGCCTATTGACTACCAAATGTTTGTTTAACAAGTACCTACTTTTGAGGCCCAGTTTGGACTAAGGCATATTTCATAACAACCTTATGGCAAGGCTTTAGGCAAATAGTTAACCCTTACCTACCTAAAATATTTTGGCGGCAATCATTAGTTACCAAAGAAACCTAAAAATAAAGTGCCATTAAATTAGCTCAGGATAGTTTGCAACAATAGGAGCCACATACCTTTGAAAACATAAAATTGAGCTTTCCTTCTCTTTGCAGCAATAATGACATGTGCTATTGCTAATGAGATCTACAATGGTAAATTGTAACTATAGGTTTCTAGATTTTCTTTCACTAAATTATATTCCATGTATTTCAGTGGAACAAAAATGGCACAGATCTTCTTCATAGACCAAACTCCCCTAAAAGTATCTCCAAGCCACCACTATGAATATTTGAGATTTAGCTTTCCATGACAGGCCATGGTGAAGCCAGCAGCTTTTATACAATGTTCCCAGCAGAAAATGTCTACAAAAGTTACAAGAATGAAAATCAAAAAGTCAAAAAATTGGTCAAGAAGCCTTTAGGTAGTAAGGAAAAAGGAGCAGCCAAAAACTCCAATATAGCCAACTTTGGCACATGTGAAGCTATGCCAAATTTCAAAGAACCACTTATTCTGCCCTCCTCATGGACTCCTGGGGGAAAGATCACAAAGCAAATCCAAACGGGATCAAATATATTTAACAGAGCCTTCATCTGTGTGAAAGATATTTGAGGAAGGATAAAAGTAAAATAGATAACAGAAAACATGAATAAATCAGGTTTTTCACACACATTTGAAAACCACCCTAAGAAATGTTTCATTGAAACATACTGTTTCAATTCTCTACTCTGTGCAATGTTTGAGGGGAAGTTTCCAGGCAAAATGTCTTATGAAGGCTACCAATAGGCCATATGGAAACAATAAGCAGAGTGTCTCTATTTGCTTCCACACACAGGAACCAGTCTAAATGATATGATTAGTTTTGCCAGACTTCTCAGTCAAAAGAAAATCTGTAAAGTCAGTTACTTGTTTGTTTTGCTTTGCAGAATGTTAGGCCAGAACAAATTTAAAATCCATCTATTCCAGTCCTCTTAAAGTACCAAGAAATGAACTTGCCCCATATCATATAGCCAATTAGTGACGGAACTAAGCAATCCTTCTATACCGCCAATTGTTCTATCTTAGCTATTTGATGTATTTTACTATTATTAATTAGCATAAAAAATGATAGTTTATATGATAGCACTCTAAATAAGACTTCTTTGTTAGTTTGTTGGCACTTCAAATAAACAAAACAAATGGTATATTTATTTTTGCTTCTATTCAAATACTACCCACTACAAGTTCTTTCCCATTTGCCTGTGATTACCCATTTGCCTGGAATAGGGTGGCCCAATTCTCTGCCTGGACAACTTCCTTCCAAACAATGATTCAGGTCACCTGTCAGCCCCTCTGAGTAGCCCCAGAAAGTCAGAACATTTGCTGCTTCTTCGGACTTTCCCTGTGCTCTGCACACCCCAACTCCCTAACACTTCTCATGCAGGAAAGTAAACATTTTTTTTATATATTGACCTCTCCCACTAAATTGTGAACTACCTGAAGACCGGGATTGTTGCTAAAATTCTGTTTTCAGTTCATACTCTGCCTTCTTCCTTAGAGGCTAGCACACTGTTAATCACATAACACAAGTTCAAAAAGTGAATTAAATTTTGGAGATAAACAGATACATTTCTTGAGTCATTATAAAAATTATAATGATATTTGAAAAATACTCATTCATTTAGTATATAACATTTGAGAAAGGGAAATAAAGCAGATCCTCCCCCATAGAAACTCTAACAGAAACAAAGTAAATTGTCACAAACATTTGTAACATGCAAGATACCTCTTGTACAATGCTTGCCTAGCATGCGTGAGGACCTGCATTCAATTCCCAGTACTGCAGAAACAAACAAACAACAAACAAAAACCTTATCAATTTCTTTTCCTTTTTCCATTATTTCACCAGAATTTGGTGGCTACTTTTTAAATGAGCTAGCCAGTGGTATACTTATTATGAATTTGAGCAGTAGATAATGTATGTGACCACTTATACTTGCATAATTTCTATTCCAAATTTACTTTTTAAAATATTTTGATAGATGTGGTAGGCACAATAATGGCACCCAAAAATGACCATTTCCTGCAAATCAAAATAATACTAAGATTTTATCTCACTCCAGTCAGAATGACAATTATCAAGAACACAAATAATAATAATAAATGCTGATGACAATATAAGGAAAAAGGTACACTCATACCTTGTTGGTGAGACTGCAAATTAGGGCAACCACTCTGAAAAGCGGTGTGGAGGTGCCTCTAAAAACTAGGAATAGAACCACCATATGACTCAGTTACCCACTCCTTGGTATTTATCCAAAAGATTAAAAATCAACATATTATGGTGATACAGTCACCTCAATGTCTATAGCAGCACAATTTACAATAGCCAAATTATGGAGTCAACCCAGGTGCCCATCAATAGATGAATAGATTAAGAAAATTTGGTATATACACAATGTAGTTTTTCTCAGCCATAAAAAAAGAATTAAATAATGGCATTTACTGGTAAATAAATGGGAATGGAGAAAGTCATGCTAAGCAAAATAAGCCCAGACTCAGAAAATCAAGGGTCTAATGTTTTCTCTAATCTGTGGAAACTAGAGCAAAATAAGGGAAAGATGGTGGTTGGGGAGGAAATCAGATATCATAAAGATACAGGAAAGATCAGTGGAGCTGAAGAAGGAGAATGAGAGTGAAGGAGGAAGGAAAGGAAGGGAAAGAAAAATGGAACGAATTTAATAAAATCTTGTTATATTCATAGGTAAAGGTATCAAGGGGAATTTTACCCTTATGTATATGTAGAAGAAAAGAAGTTAGTTTAGTAGAGGAGGGAGAATGGGGGGTATGAGGATTGAAATCAACTTCCTTGCATGTGTGATTTTGTCAGAATGAACCCAAATACTGTGTATAATTAAAATAAAATAAATAAATTAAATAAATAGATAGATAGTAATTTAAACATTTTTTTTCAAAATTTTATCTATTTCCTAATTTCAAGAATGTGTAAATACGTTATTGTTACAGTTCAGATATGAAGTGTCCCCAAAAGCTCAAGTGTGAAACAATGCAAGAAAATTTAGAGATGAAATGATTGGGTTATGAGAGTCTTAACCTAATCAGTGCATTAATCCTCCGATAGGGATTAACTGGGTGGTAACTGTAGGCAGGTAGGTTGTGGTTGGAGGAGGTGGGTCACTGGGGACATGGCTTTGGGGGTATTTATTTTGTCGCTGGTAAGCAGTCTCTCTCTGCTTCCTGATTGTTATGTCCTGAGTGGCCTTCCTCTGCCATGCCCCTCTGCCTTGATGTTCTGCCTAATTCATGCCCCAGAATAATGTAGTCAGCTGACTATAGACTGAGACCTTTGAAAGCATGAGCACCAGATAAACTTTTCCTCCTCTAAAATTGTTCTTGTCAGGTCATGTGGTCACAGCAAAGAAAAGACTCACTAAAACAGTTATCTTACATGGCAAGAGAAAATTAGGTTACAGATGAAATACACTTGTTAATCAGTCGAACTTGAATAAGATTATTCTGTATTATCTGAGAAGGCTGAGTGTAATCACAAAGGACCTTGAATAAATAAGATCAAAGCAGACAGTCAGATCAAAGCAGAAAAATCTGAATAAAGTCAGAGGCCATGGGACATGCCTCTAGTCCCACCTGTTGGGAAGGCTGAGGCAGGAGGATCACCTGAGCTCAGGAATTTGAGAACAACCTTGGAAACATGGTGAGACACCCATCTCAAAGAATTTTTTAAAGTTTGAGAACAAAAGAGATGACATAAAAAGAAAGGTTTGACCTGATAGATGGAAGATGGAGAAGTGGGGCCATGAGCTACAGAATGCAGCTAGAATCATGGAAACAGATTCTCCTCAAAGTCTCCAGAAGTAAAGCAGCACTACCCACACCTTGATTTTTAACTCAGCAAATCCCATCTTGGACTTTGGTCTTCTACTATAAATTTTCATTTCTTAAGTCACTACTCATAGTAACATAAAATTATACAGTAAGAATTTAGCTATGAAAATGTAGTCATATACATAGGTACTTCAAAAACCAAATAAAGGCAGCTCAGATTTTTAAATGACTACATGTCACAAATCACTAAGATACTTTCAATCTTTTTTTCCATTCTTCTATTTCTGACAAATAAATGCATTCTGTTGTTATGCTTAACAAATTAGAACAAATTAAAAAATAAAAAAACTCAAAGTAATATAATGTCAATAATTTAAAGCATAACTATCAATAACTAGGCACTCCACTGCTCAACTTTTGCAAAGACATAAGGGAAAGAACATTTAGGAATAACTCTAAAATCTGAAGACTTGATAGCAAAAGGAGCAATATCCAAGATTACATTATATTATTAATGACATATGTTTTATCCTATTCAGAAACAAACTATGTTCCCAGTTAGTTATTCAGGGGGATAATTTTTATAGATTTTTTCCATAATCATTTATATATAGCAAGAATAAGAGAATGTTCAAACAATTTCAATAACTACATGTATTTATGCTTTTCTGGCCAGTGATATAAAAACAAATGGTCTCTAAAACTATTTGAGAATACATATAAACATCCTGTTAAAATGACAAGCAATTATATTTTTATTGATAAATACACACATAAATTGTTGACATTTAAGGAGAGGGTTGTAGCCCTGGCTCCCCAACCCAAATATTTAATTATGTGAGATTGCAAATATTCAGAATAATTGAATTCTGACTGCAAATGTTTATCCATCACTCCCTGGAACTAATCAAGTCAATAATGGTAATCATCTCAATTTCCAGGCTTTGTATTCCAACATCATTATGTTTCTCAAAAAAAAAAATTCATAATCAACTTTCATCTTCTAAGCATATCAAAAGCCAATAACATTTATAATTACATATGAGCCATCAACAAATGTATTTTCTTGAAGTTCTAGAAACAGAAAAGTCCAATATCAGGGTCTAGTGTTTAGTTTCTGGTGAGAGTTTTCATCCTACCTTACAGATGGCCACCTGCTTGCTGTGTCTTCCTGTGGTGAAGAAAGAAGGAACAAACTCTTTGGTATCTCTTCTTTTCGAGACACTAAAAGAATCATGGGGGGGCCTCACCTTCATGACCTCAACTAACCCTAATTATTTCTCAACCACCATCAATTCTTAATTTAGAACTTCAATAGATTTCAGGAAGAAACAAACGGTTCATCCATAGTAAGCATTATTAACTTCTTCCTTGATATCACCCTCTATACTAGCCCCCTCTGAAATCCAATAAGTCACTGTCAAATCTGCATCAACGTTTTCTTTCCAATCTAATCTCCAAATCCATCTCCATGACCAATGTTTTAGTTCAAGTTGTTAACTTCTCTTACCTCTAACTCACTGATCCAGTCCATTATCCACACTACCTCCAACACGATCTTTCTTCTTGCTTAGAAGTTTCTACTGTCTCTCAGTTTCCTACAGATTAGATTAATCATCAAATTATTTATCAAGCAACCAAGGCCATTAACAGTTTGTGTCCAACCTACCTTTCCAGCATCATCATCCATTGCTCCCTATCTCCTACTTTCCAGCTAAACAAAATTTCCCATTAAAGCACAAAAATAAATTACACCTTTTGACATTTCAGTGTCTCTGCACATTGAGTTCCATATTCATGCATTTCCTGCCTAGAAAATTCTATAATCCTTTTAGATTTAATCCAAATGAGACGTTCTTGAGAGGTCATCTCTATTTTCCCTCTGCATCAGTTCCCTTTCCTGTGTTGCAAAGATTTTTGTTATTGTTCTATTATAATATTTAACATCAAATTATAATTATTATACTACAGATTGTCTTAACAAAATACAGTGATGTTCAGATCAGTGATTTGTGCTGGGCTCCTTTTTACTTAGGCTAAACATCAAGTAAATATTTTGCATCTTCCCTCAGTCTGTACTAAACATACAGGGTATATAATGGAATGCCCTTTGAACAGATGCCAAGTCAAAGATTAAATTAATGTTTCTTTTTTTTCCTTCTTCTTTAAGAGACGATTGCCAGTTACAGCTATGCTGTATGGGTTTGTGTGTACCTAGTATGTGTGTGAAGTAAATCATATACAGAACAAAAGTCAAGTTGTAATATCTAAAGGTAGCTTCCTTTGGAGGGCAGGCATAGATGAAATAATCCAGTAATATGGGAAAAGTGGTGTTAGTTTTCAAGGCTGCTATAGTAGTAAACCGCCGTGGTAGTAAACTACCACAAATGTGATGGCTTAAAACAACAGAAATTTTGTTCTGTCAAATTTCTGGAGACCAGAAGTCAGAAATCAAGCCAAAATCAAGGCTATGGCTAAGCAAGACTCCCTCCAGAGACTCTGAGGAAGAATCTGATTTACGCATCTTCCAGGTTCTGGTGGCTTCTGGCATTTTGTGATTTGTGGCCACATTATTCCAATATGTGCCTCTGTGGTTACATTGACTCTCCTTTGTGTGTTTTTAAAATCTTCCTCTTACTTGGTTTCATGTGATGGTATTTAAGTCCTTCCTAGATATTCCAGGATAATCTTCTCTTGTGAAGATGATTCTTAACAACTGCAAAGATACTTTTTCTTTATAAGACAACATTTACAGGGTCCAGGGATTAAGATCTTATATCCTTGGATACCATAATTCAGCATAAATTGGATTTTTTTTCAAAAATCCCTGATTAAAAGATAAAAATAAGAACAGGTGTCACCACAAAACCAGCTGTCCCTTCACACACAAAAATAAAAATGAATAAATTGTTAAAAGATAACAGAACCACTTTGTTTGGAAGTTTAGAATTCATTTTAAAAATGCATGTGCAAGGTCATGGGTTTGATCCCAACATTGTTGAAAAGAAAGAAATGTCCAACAGCCAGAAGAATGCTTAATGAAAAAGCTGCAGAGTTTCAGTGTTTAAGGAAATCTTTGTCAAATCACTAGCTGTCAGAACAGAGACTTCAGTTATCACACACAACAAAAAATATAGCTATCTAAAAACAACTAACAACCCACAACAAAAACAGCATGTGAGGGAAAGAGGAGAATTTTGTTTCCATTGTCAACACAATGTACCATCAAAATGTTGGATTTTCAACAACAACAACAAAAATTACAAGCATGCAAAGAAACAAGAAAATAGAACTCATTCACAGTGAAAAAATACATTACTACACACAGTCCTCAAAGAAGCTCAGACATTGGACTTTCTAGACAAAGACCTTAAGTCAACCATCTTAAATATGTTCAAAGAATTATAAGCCACAGAGAAAGGACTAAAGGAAACCAAGAGAATGGTGTTTCAATTGAGAATGTGAAATAAACAGAAATTATAAGAAGAAATTAAAAAAAAACTCTGGATCTAAAAAGTACAATAACCAAAATGAAAACTTCGCAAAAAAGTTAAAAAGTAGATTAGACCATACATTAAAAAGAATCCAAAAAACGGGCACAGTGGTACATCCCTGTAATCCCAGCAGCTCAGGAGACTTAGTCAGGAGGACCAAGATTTCAAAGCCAGCCTCAGCAAAAATGAGGTGCTAAGCAATTCAGTGAGACCCTATCTCTAAATAAAATACAGAATAGGGCTGTGGATGTGGTTCAGTGGTCAAGTGCCCCCAAGTTCATTCCCTGGTACAGAAAAAAAAAATCCACAAATTTTAAAATGAGATTATCCAGCCTAGGAAGCAGAAAAGGGAATGGTAAAAAATGAAGAGGCCCAAGAGACATAACCAAGCACACCAACACATACAAATAGAGTCCCCAAAGAAGCAGAGAAACAGAAAGGGGAAAAGACTATTTAAAGAAATAATGGCTAAAAATTTCCCAAATGTGATGAAATACATGAATTTACACATCCAAGAAGCTTCATAAACTCAAATTAGGGTAAATTCAAAAAGAATTGCACCAAGGCACATTATAATCAAACTATCAAAGGAAAAGAGAAAATCTTGAAAATAAAAAGAGAAAAAAACTCTCAATGGAAATCAGGAAATATTTTAGGCAAATAAAACCAAAGCAAACCCTGCCATAAGTTATGGCATGCAGCAAAAGCAGTGGTCAGAAGGAAATTTATAGATTTCTCAAGTTAATAATCTAAATTTGTATCCTGAGAAAAAGAGGGAAAAAGAGCTAACTAAACCCAAAATTAGCATATAGAAGAAAATAATGAAGGTTAGATTAGAGCAAGGATAAATAAAATAGAGAATATAAAATAATAGAGAACTTAATAAAACCAAAAATTGATTGTTTGAAAAGATGAACAAAATTGGCAAGTTTTTAGGTAGACTAAGAAAAAAAGAAATGAGATTCAAAACACTGAAATTAAAAGTGAAAATAGAAACATTAATCCTGTCTTTACATAAATTAAAAAGGAATATAAGAGAATAGTATAAATAATTGCACACAAACAAAATATTGTAGATAAAATGAGCAAAATCCTAGAAACACACAAACTACTAAAACATATAAGAATAAATAGAAAATCTGAACAGACCTATAATAAATAAAAAAGATTAAATTAGTAATCAAAACAAACTCAACAATGAAAAGTCCAGGAAAAAAAATGACTTTACTGATGAATTCTACCAAGAATCTAAACAAGTAGCATCAATTGTTCTCAGACTCTTCCAAAACTTGGAAGAAAGGAAGACATCCTTACTTATTCTATGAGTGTAGCATCATCAAGATAACAAAGCCAGACAAAGACACTACAAGGAATCTATGGATCAACATTTTTTGTGAATATAGGTGCAAAATTCTCAAAAAAAAAAAGAGCAAATTGAACTCATCAACATATTAAAATGATAATGCACCATCGCCAAGTAGGATTTACTCCAGAAATGCATGAATGAGATATTAAAATCAATATGAAAATTTAAATCACATGAAAATGATGCATATGAAAAATAATCAACGTAATAGGCCACATAAATAAAAGGAAGAAAAAACACTTCATCTCAATTGATACACTGTGACTCAATTGATACACATGGACTGAATGTTGAGTCTCCAAAAAATTCATAGGTTGAAACCTAATGTCCAAAGCAATAGTATTAAGAAGTGGAGCCTTCATGAAGTGATTATTTTATGAGGACAAAGGCCTCATGAATGGAACCAGTGTCCCTATAAGGGGATGAAGAGGCCAGAGTTTTCTCCTTCTTCAATATGAATATAAGAGAGAAGACACATCTTCTATAAACTAGAAAATGGACCCTCAGCAGTAAATCTTCTAGCTTCTTCATCTTGGGATGCTCAACCTCTGAAACTGTGAGAAACAAATTTCTATAAGCCACCATTTTTTGATACTTTTATATGAAAACCCAAAAGAACTAAGACACACTAAAAGCATTTCAGAAAATCCAACAAAATGATAAAAGTGCTAAAAAAAAAAAAGGAAAAACTAGGAATATAAAAAGGGACTTCCTCAGCACTATAACAAGTATTTATTTTTTAAAAAAACAGCAAATTATACCAAAAAGTTGAAAACTGTTTCCCTAAGATAAGAAATAAGACAAGAATTTCTTTTTTCACCATTTCTAGTCAAAATTTCACTAGAAATTCTAATCTGAAAAAATAAGGTAATAAAGAATAAATAAACTCCATCCAAATTAGAAAAAAATAATACAAGTATACCTATTCATAGATTATAGTGTATTGTCTACAGAAAAATCCCAGAGAATCCATCCAAAAAGCTATTAAAAATAAAAAACAAATTCAGGAAACTAGCAGTATACATGATGAACAATAATAATAAGTTATATTTCTACTCAAAGCACTGAACAATCTATAAAGGAAATAAAATAATTACATTTATAGTAGCATCAAAACAATAAAATACTAATAAATAAATTTAACCAAGTAGGTTCAAGTCTGCACACTGAGAACTATAAACAAAGCTAAAGAAATTTTAAAAGACATAAGCAAATGAAAATATATACTATATTCACAAATTGGAAGACAATATTGTATAATGAAAATAGCCCCTAAAGCAATCTACAGAATTGGTACCTATAATACCCCAATAATTTTTTTCAGAAATGTAAAGTTGGTATTAAAGATGCCCTTCAGTAGATGAATGAATAAAAAAATGTAGCCTAAATACACAATGGAATTTTACTCAGCAATAAAAGAGAATAAAATCATGGCATTTGCAGGTAAATGGATGGCATTGGATAAGATAATGCTAAGTGAAGTTAGTCAATCCCAAAAGAACAAATGCCGAATATTTTCTCTGATATAAGGAGGCTGATTCATAGTGGGGTCGGGAGGGGAAGTATGGGAGGAATAGATGAACCCTAGATAGGGCAGAGTGGTGGAAGAGAAAAGGAGAGGTCAGGAGGTTAGCAAGGGTGGTGGAATGTGATAGACATCATTATCCAAAGTACATGTCTGAAGACACGAATTGTGTCAACATATTTTATATATGACCAGAAATATGAAAAACTGTGCTGTATATGTGTAATAAGGATTATAATCTATTATGCTGTAATTTATTTTTTAAAAAATCATTAAAAAGAGAAAAATAATAATATTAAATAGCAGTGAACCCTGAATAATGAAAACAACCTTGAGGGGAAAAAATGAGTAAGAAGACTTATACTTCCTAATTTCAAAACTTCACAAATCTATAGTAATCAAAAGTAGCATACTAGTATAAGGCTAGACATACAAATCAATAAAATAGTATTTATATGCCAGAAATAAATTCATATATCTATGTTTAATGATTTCTAACAGGAGTTTCATCGCCATTCAATAAAGGAAAGAATAGTCTTTTTCACAAATGATGTGGGGACAACTGGATAGCCACACTCAAAAAAAATAAAATAAAATTATATCCTCACCTCTTACCATGTACAAAAATTAACTCAAAATGGATCAAATGCCAAAATATGAGTTAAAACTATAAAAATATTAGAAAGCTTAGGAGTAAATCTTCAGTAGCTTTGATTTGGCAATGATATATTCCACATGATTCCAAAAGCAGATATGACAAAAGAAAAATAATTAGACTTCATCAAAACTAAAATTTTTTCATCACAGAATGGGAAAAAATATTTGCAAGTTGTATAGTTGAAAGGATATAGCATACAAAATAAATAACTAACTCTTACAGCCCAACAGCAGATACAAAAATTTGATTAAAAATTGAGCAAAATTTTTCAAGAGATATTTCTCAAGAGAATGTATTAAAGATATTCAACAACATTAGTAATAATTGTGCAAGTTATTGGGTTTTACTTTGACATTTCCATTTTTTTCCTCCAGTCCACCTATTTGACCCACTAAAGTATAAGTTCATAGAGAGCAGAGGTCATATATGCATTATTCAGCTACCATTCATTCATCAATCCATCATCTAAAATACTTCATCAAGCACCTATTATGTGCCAATCATTAGATTAGATGATTAGATGAGGCAGAGTGACCATAACAGACCCTTAATAAATGTTGAATAAGTAAAGAAATTCTCAACTTTACAGGTAAGAATCTTTAAAGAAACAATTAAAGGGATACAAATAAGAAAAGAAGAGCTCAAACTATCTCTATTTGCTGATAACATCATCCTATATTTGGAAGACCCAAAAAACTTCACCAGAAAACTAGAACTCATAAACAAATTCAGAAAAGTAGCAAGATATAAAATTAACACTCATAAACCAATGGCATTCCTATGCACTAATGATGAATCAGCTGAAAGATATATCAGAAAACTATTCCATTCACAATAGCCTCAAAAATAAAATACTTGGGAATCAATCTAACAAAAAGATGTGAAAGACCTCTACGATGAAAACTACAGAACACTAAAGAAAGAAATTGAAGAAGACCTTAGAAGATGAAAAGATCTCTCATGTGTTTAGATAGGCAGAACTATTACTGTCAAAATGGCCATACTCCCAAAAGTGTTATACAGATTTAATACAATTTCTATTAAAATTCCAGTGATGTTCTTCACAGAAATAGAAAAGGTAATCATGAAGTTAATTTGGAAAAATTAGAGACCCAGAACAGCCAAAGCAATCCTTGGTGAAAAAAGTGAAGCAGGAGACATCACAATACCAGAACTTAAATTATAATTCAGAGCCATAGTAACAAAAATAGCATGATATTGGCACCAAAACAGACATGAAGACCAATGATACAGATTAGAATACACAGATTAGATAAACCCACACAAATACAGTTACCTCATCTTAGACAAAGGAATCATAAATATACATTGGAGGGGAAAAAAATCTCTTCAACAAGTGGTGCTAGATAAACTAGAAATCCATATGTAATTGAATGAAATTGAATCCCTACATCTTACGCTGCACAAAACTAACTCAAAGTAAATCAAGGACCTAGGCATTATACCAGAGACCCTGCACCAACTAGAAGAAAAAGTAGGCCCAAATCTTCATCATGCGATCTGAGGAACTGACATCCTCAATAAGACTCCTAAAGTGCAAGAAGTAAAATTTTTTAAAAATCAATAAATTATCTGGCATCAAACTAAAAAGCTTCTTCACAGCAAAGGAAACAATCAAGAGTGTGAAGAGAAAGTCTACAGAATGGGAGAAAATCTTTGCCACCTGCACCTCAGATAGAGCATTAATCTCCAGGTTATACAAAGAACTAAAAAAACTTAACACCAAAATAAAAAATAATAATAATAATAACCCAATCAATAGATAGGCAAAGGAACTGAACAAGAAGAAATACGAATACAGAAGAAATATGAATGGTCAAAAAATATATGAAAAAATGTCCAACATCTCTAGCAAGTAGAGAAGTGCAGATTAAAACTACAATAAGATCTTATCTCACTCCAGTCTGAATGGCATTTATTGAGAATACAAATAACAATAAATGTTGGCAAGGTTGTGGGCTAAAAGGTTCACTCCTACATTGTTAATGGGACTGCAAATTGGTGCAATCACTCTGGAAGCAGTATAGAGATTCCACAGAAAACTTGGAATGGAACCACCACAGGACCCAGTTATCCCACTCCGTGGCATATAACCAAAGGACTTAAAATCAGCATATTACAGTGATGCTGCCACATCAATGTTTATAGTAGCTCAGTTCGCAGTGGCTTAGCTACAGAATCAACCAAGGTGCCCTTCAACAGATGAAGAGATAAAGAAAATGTTATATATATATATATATATATATATATATATATATATATATATACACACACACACACACACACACACAATGGAATATTACTGAGCTTTAAAGAAGAATGACTTTATGACTCTTGCAGGTAAATGAATGAAACTGGAGACTATCATACTAAGTAAAATAAGCCAGTCCCAAAACCCAAAGGTCGAATGTTCTCTCTGATATGCAGATGCTAACACACAATAAGGGAGGTTGGGGAGAATAGAAGTTCAGTGGATTAGACAAAGGAGAATAAAGGGAAGGGAGGGCAGAAGGGAATAGGAAAGACAGTAGAATGAATTGGACATAAATTTCCTATGTTCATATATGAACACATGACCAGTGAAATTCCATGTCATGTATAACCACAAGAATGGGATGCTAATATGTTATATTACATGTATGTATAATATGTCAAAATATATTCTACTGTCATATATACCTAAAAAGAATAAAATTAATAAATAAGTAAATAAAAATTCAAAAGATAAAACACTTTTCCTTCTTCTTTGTTGGGTAATCAACATTATCAACCATTTATTTCATTAGATATCGTTCCAAGTCATTATGTTGAATAAATATTAATTACATAAAAACAGAACAAATCTTCATGTTTCATTCAAAACATTGCTGCCATTTGTGAAATCACTTATCACTCTTCAGATTTTACGTGAATAATGTCAACACTATTCCTTACACTGTGAAAGGTAGGTAGATATCATTCACTTAGAGATCTTTAACCAGAAAGTGTATATGAAAAACAGCCCACATATTTCCAAAATGTATCCACCTGGAAAGCAATATCCTACACCACTCCCATCAAGAACCACATGTCCATAGGTTAAATTGAATAAAGATTGTTATTCTTCCACCTGTATCGCTTGCCTTATCTAACATCTAAGTTCCTAGAAAGCTCCATGTAAATTGACTCTCATTTACATGTGTGCGTGCGCACACATGTGTGTGTATGTGTTTTGCTGGGGATTCATTAAGCCGGGCATTCTAAGCAAATACTCTACCACTGAGCTATACCACCAGCCCTAAATTGATTCATTTAAGTAGAGCACAGCAATTGACAGAAATCTGTGACAAATCCTCCTGTAATAAAGAATATTAATATTGATTTAGCACTTATTAAGTGCCAAGTATGGTTAAGTGCTTTCTATACATCATCTCATTGAATGTTCCAAACATCTCAATGAGGTAAGTAATACTATTAAATTCTTTTTGCTGATGAGTAAATTTAGGCTAAAAGATATTAGATAATTCATTCAAAAAATCCAGCTAAAAAAAAACCTAAGCCAAGATTTAAACCCAGGTCTGTCTGTCCTCAAGTCATACCTTTAACCATGAGGGCATTCTTATAACTGATTCCTTTAAGTGAAGAACACACCATCAATCCTTAACTATGTTTTGCTCAGTAGCAAGATAAACGTTTTTATGATTAAAAAGGATTACTTCTAAACACACAATATATTCTAAATAAATTTTAGCATCTTTCTTGTTTTCATGAAACTTCAAACTGTTGAAAAACATAGTTGTCTGATGAGTCTAAAAATGAGGGAAACTTTTGTGATAAAATAAAGACCACCTTATTGTAGCTCTCATTCAGCTTCCTGAAAGTTGTATTATTACTGAATTACTTAATTACTGCAGTATCTTTCTCATAAGTGGTGGTGATTTTATCACCATAATTACTTGACACTTTGCTGTGTGAGGGAAGACTCAGTCAGCACAATTGATTTTCTAGACAGAATGCATCTCCAGGCCCAACAAGTTAGTTATACATTATTCCTCAGGTATTTGCCACACGAGTATCTACTTGCTTCTAAAAGTATTTCAAAAATTGTGTTGACATCCAGCCACCTGTTTCTTAGATAATTTATTGCTTGCCCTACTAGGAAAGATTTGATTGATAAACACAGCTTAGTATTTGTTAGCACAAAAAGACCAGGCCAGATGTAAACTTCATGGATCAGCCAAAAGCCTTTATTCAGGAACACAGTCGTGCCTCTGATGGACCCATTTTCCTGGTGGAAAATGAGCCACTGGACAAAGGAGGAGGACTGGGCTTATATAGGTTATACTAAGATGTGACCCAATTATTGCCAGAGTGTGTCTAATGGGGGGTCCGGAATCAGCATTCAGTGGGCCCGATGGAGGGTCTGGGATTGACAGTCAGTATTTATCTCTATCCCTCCAGGGACTCATTGTACTGTCACTGAGAAAGGACTTATTTGGGGAAGGGTCAATACTTTGGCTTCCAATCCCAAAAAAACCAAAGGCTAAATGTTCTCTCTGATAAGTAGATGCTGATCCACAATGGGGGTACAGGGGTGGGAAAAATGGAGGAACTTTGATTGGGCAAAGAGGAGGGAGGGAAGAGGAAAGGGGCTTGGGGGCAGGAAAGACGGTGGAATGACGTGGACATCATTACCCTGGGTACATGTACGACTGCACATACGGTGTGAGGCTACGTCATGTACAACCAGAGAAATGAAAAGTTGTCCTGCAATTGTGTACAACGCACCAAAATGTATTCTGTTGTCATATATACCTAATTAGAATAAATAAATTAATTAATTAAAAAATACTTAGGCTTCTTCCTAGAGACTGCCAGTTGAGGCTTGAATGGATAGTTCCTCCCCTGGGCTTGTCTTGTCACTAGGAAAGAATGTCGTGGGAAAGGATCATTGCTATCAACATATGGCTTTCTCTTCATTCCCTTTCCCCAGGCCTCACTATATTAGGATTTGTCATTTTCCATATTTTATAGTATTGATACCAGTGATGAGAATCAATCACGGCTGAGTTCTGTCTCCCCAGATGTGAAAATTGAACACTGAGAAATGTGTAGAAAACAAGTTTTTGTTTTTGTTTTTGTTTTAAGGATAGGTTAGGAATAAACTTCTCCACAGAAAAAGGGGATCCCAGAGCTGGGTGTCCAGGGAAGTGGAAGTTCACTGTCCCTTTACACAGTTTGGAGTTCCTTTGTTCTCATGCCCTCCTTCTCCCTTTATTTTTCCTATATAATTAGTGACCAAAGGTGGGCCAAAAGGTGGGAAAGAAGCTTCCAAGGGTGTCTTTCTGTCTGGAAAGGAGCTCCCTAGAAGTACTTCATTAACAGCGCCTCAACTCCCTGCAGAGGAACCATTCCCAGGAGGCAGGTCGCCTTGGCAGCAGGTTAGGGGGATGGGGGTGGGGAAGAGCTTTGGAGATATTAGCATTTTATTTTATTTTATTTTTTGAACCAGTCCCCATTTTCCCATCAGACTCAATTATTTATTATTTACACTGACTTTCTTTTGCCCTCAGGCCTGAATATCTATTTCTGTGAAAGAAATCCACAGCAAAAAAAGAAAAAAAAATAATCCTATTGACCACATATACCACATAGTGATGTTCCTTGATGTTTTCTTGGAAATTTTTTAAGTCATGATCATCTTCCCAATATTATTAAAAAAAAATCTTTTTAAACATTTCTCAAGTGGCTTCTATCACCATCTATTCAACTCCTCATCAGGTGATGACGTCTCAAAGAAGTGCAGATGGATCTTGACTCATTTCCCAAGTACTTACTGAGTGCATGCAATACGCAGTTGTGTTCGATGCTGGGGTACAAGGGTGAACAAGACGGGCAGACATACTCCCGTGTTTCCAGAGAATCGGCACTTGAATAAACAAGGTCTCTCTTTCTGAAGAAGGGGGTCTCTTCCTGAAGACTTTTGTGTAATGAACTATGACTGTTACTCTCAGAATGACCATCTACCCAGTTAGCTAAGACAGAAGAGGCAAGACTCCCTTTCACTGACCCTGCCCTCCAAAGTCAGACATCACGGTTGACAGATGATCTGACAGGCTGCATTCATGAATCATTTGGTTTGACTCAGCCTACTGAGTCATTCTTACTGTAAGAAGTCATTCTATAATGTCATGTTTCTTAGTTTACGCCTGCTTTATAATAATATTGCTACTCTTCCAATCTAAACTGTTCCAGGACACAGCCTTGAGTCAAATTATCCCTAAAAAGTCGGCTGGAACCACGCCTTCAGTTTTTTCAGGCTGTGTATTAGTCTAAGACACCTATTCTGTAATTCCTGGTTTCTCTTTCCTTCTGGGACCTTAAATAGAAACACATAAACACCCCTCCCAAGATATTCTTTGGTCTTCTTTTATTCACTCTTTCCTGGGGTTTCAACAGCCACCCCTCAGAGAGGACTTACTTTGGGACCACTCACCCTTATTCTCCTGAGAATGGCTGTGGTTACTGCTGAAGCAGCTTGAGTCAGAGGAAATTGGAACTTGAACTGCCATCCAGCAGCCTGGAGGGGGTGTGGTAGCATGGCCTTGGGAGGGTAATCCAGAGGCCCGCTTTAATGTGTACAGATCAGGGTCAAGCAAATCACAAGCAGGAATTAATAAGAAACCAGGATGAACTGGCAAGACAAATGAGTCAATGAGCTGGCAAGATGGTCTGAGGCTGGTCAGCACTGGAGACAGCAGAATTAGGAGTGAATTCCAGCGAGTACGATTGTCCACTTACATTCATTCCCCTTTCTTCTCTGAAAAATTCAGCTCTAAAGCCATTGGTAAGAGCACAAAAATAGAGTTTTTGCTGAAAATAGGAGGCAGCCATCATAGTCCTGAAAAAAAATATATAGATATATAGATATATATAGATATATAGATATAGATAGATAGATAGATAGATAAATAGATAGATAGATAGATAGATAGATAGATAGATAGATAGATAGATAGATAGATAGATAGATAAATATAGATAGATAGATATCTCAGAACACACCCAGGGGGAAGAGAGGGTCCACTCAAAGAGGTCAGTTGTTGTGGTATGTCAAAACCCGAATAGGACAGGGAGGCAATCACATGGAGGCAAGATAGGATAAGGAAGGCAAACAGACTTCAGGGAGACTCAGAGGGAGGCTTCCAAGCCTAAACAAGGTGAAGGAGGCATCAACTGAAAGAAGCAGACTGTTGTGAGGTGTCAGGCTCCATGGGTGATAAGGAGGGTGTGTATGCAAGAAGTCCCAGTGTTGGAAGTTAGTGCCCAAGCAGGTTGGAGAGAGAAGCATGTGCAAAGGGGGAGAGAATAGCCTGACATGGGTTACAGAAGACCGTGGCAAGATAGAAGCAGGACATCCACAGGAAGGAGATGCACAGCAGATGGTATTGGAGACGGAATGTGCTAGAAGAAATTGGTGAAAGGAAGGAGTAATGGTTGACAGACCACATTACTTATATTCAAGAACATTGATTATGTAAGTAAATATATTAAGATTAAAGGAGGCTAGGTTTCTTAGTGTCAGAGAAAGAATATAAAAATATGGAATGAATCAGAATGAGAGGTATCTGTATAAATTTATCATTTTCATCATCTAGAAATATACAAACAAGGAACTAGTCTTGCTAGCTTGCACACTTCTTTGGTGCTAAGGCCCATGCTCTTTATGCCTGTTGTTACTCCTCATGTCAAGTCTGGGTGGTAAAGATGGTAATGGCCTCATTTCACAGAGAAGAAATTTAGGCACAGAACATGTAACTTGCTTAAAAGCCACACACCTGATTGAAGAACTGAGCAGTCTACCCCAGTGCTCCTGCTCTTCCATTCCCATGCTTCCTCTAAGGAAAGAAGGAAAGATGAGAAAGCATATATAATATATCAGCACTGATTAGGGATAAAACTGAAAGAATGCTTATTTGTTAATCCAGATGATTTTTTGTAAAAGAGGAAACACCAACTCATCAGCCAAAGCTCAAGGATGACACAGGGGACTGAAAAAAGGAGGAGTCATTTACAAAAAAAAAAAAAAGCCTTATAAGACTAGAAAAGGAGCCTTCTATGAGTGAATTAAAGAATTGCTAAGCATCATGAGGCCCAAATGAGCTTGGCACACATGGCTGGTAATGACACCAATGACACGGTTATGCAACTTTCTTGAGTACTTCTCAGAAACCCAGGAACATTAATCAAGAAAACAGATCATTGATCTTTAGCTGTGGGCCTGGAAAAGGGGTGAGATTGACAGTAAATGCCTTCAGGGAATTGAGGAGGATGGTTGAGAACAGTCGAAATAATTGATCATTGAGTCTAAGCCAAATTGGAAAGGAAGCAAAGCTAATGAATGTTTATTGAGTCAAGTAATAAAAATGAAATGCATTATCTTTCCAGTGTACAGGAATTTGTGAGATTTATCTTAATTTTATTTTTAATCTTTATCTATATAAAGAACAAGACTTTACAGTTTATCCCTTGGTTGAAAACCACATAAATCTTTTAAATATGAAGAAGACTGGATCAAGAAGCCAAGGATTTAAAACTAGCCCCAGCTCCATATTAGTGAACTATATAACCAAATAAGTCATTTTAGGAAAATTGTGTCTCCATTTGTGCCTCTGTTAAAAGAAAAAACAAAATTGGATTTAATTACCTAATATCCTGTGCTTCAGTTCTTCCTTTCACCATAACAGAAAAATAAATTACAGAAATGTCAAAACTGGTTTTCCAGGAAATTCAAGATGGCTGAAGAGAGGTTCTAGTATTTGCCTCCTTCTCCACAAAGAAGAACCACAGTCACAGGTTTATAACTGCATTTTGAGGTGAATGGCTGTGGGAGAACACTGGAAATCAGCAAGAGAAACACTGAAACTACGTGAGATTCAGAGACCTGGCACAATAAACAATTTAATAAAAGAACAAAAAAAAACCACCATGGCAACCGCATCCCTAATTCCACAGATGGGAGAGGAAGGGACTCCCCTGCAAAGGCATAACAACAAATGTGAGAGTCCCAGCAAATTCTATCTGTGCAAATTCTGGCAACCAAGCCACTGGGAAATGTCACAGTCCTCTCAGGTTTGCAGCCAGCTAGTTAAGCATCCTGAAACCTGCACAATAGCTTTGCTTTGGAGAAGGATCTCACATCGTCTCCCAGTTGATCCCCAGGCTGCCTGGTCTGAATTTGGGCTGCTCTACTGTCAGAACCCCCTAAGTATTCCCATCTCTGGAACCTCACAATCAACTGCACCAACTCAGGAGGTAGTTGAAAATCCAATCTAACCCAGCACAGTGTCTTTTCACCAATTCCACTAGGTGCCCCCAAATAACAAGGTTGAGAGACAGCAGGCACCATCCTTGAGAGCAGGAGATCCGGGCACTTTCCCTGAGAGCAGGCACATGGATAACCATGTGTGGACTCAGCAATGACTGAAGGCAGGTGCCCCCACATGGTTCTCACTCTCAGACCCAGATGCTCTCCTTTACTTAGGCAATTGTTTCTGAAAAGACTGGCAGGGAACATCCAAGTTTCCCACTGCTTCCCTGCCCAGAGGTACATGCTGAGAGGGCTCTAAGCAACTGTTATCCCAGCCTTTGTTCCACCCCACAGCAAGTTTAGGAAATGGATTGAAAGGAGTTTTGCCATGGTTCCAGCCACTGCCCTGCTCCCACAGTTCACACTGTAGATACAGGGGTTGGGAGAAAAGTCACAACTCCAGTTGCTGCCACATTCAGAGGTGTGTTCTGCCACTGAAATGGCCAAGAGAACAATATTGGCTCCAGCAGAGACAAATGCTGCAGTTCCTATGCCATCCCACCTATGCAATCCAGGCTGCCACCCTGCTCCTTTACTGCCTCTGAACACACATTGCTTCCAAGGCTGGATGTGATCCACAGAAAGGATGCTGTGGTACCCAACACTGCCTCTCCTCATGTAGCTTCTGAGCCTATACCGTTGCCTTGCCAGGGGACAGGTGCTTAAGCCCTTCACCACTCTTAGTGCTGCCAGTGCTAGGGACCCTTGCTGGTAGCAGAGCTAACATCAATAGTGCCTGAAGCAACTTCTGTCATCACATTGGGGTCACCACTTCAAATATAGGAATAGCCACACCCATTGTTGCCTACACCATATATACCTGAGCCACGAGTGTCCCCCACTCTTGCATAGCCTGCAGAGATAATGGGTCTCTCCAACTCTGCCTATGAATTATGCCCAAAGTCATTAATTATAGCCAAGAAAGCACATGGAGTCTACACATTGTGTCCAGTTGGAAACAGAACCAACATTGAATACCAAACCAACACCCAAGACACTAAGAAGTACACCCACACAAACAGTAGAGTTAGTGGTAGAGATAACTGATTCACTAAATGCACAAATAATGCAGAAATACAAGAATCGTGAAAAAGCAAGGTAACATGATACCTTCAAAGGAATGTAGTAACTCTCTAGCTACAGATCCCAAAGAAATGGGTATGGATGAAATGCCTGATAAAAAATGTAAAAGGATGTTTGTTTAAAAGTCCAATGAGAGCTAAGAAAATATGGATGATTAAATGAAATTAAGATTACTATGAAATAGAAATTCAGCAAAGATATAGGGGTTTTAAAAAAGAACCAAACAGAAATGTTGGAAATGAAGGGCTTAATAAGTCAAATTAAAAAAAAATACAGTTGAAAACCTCAACAACAAACTAGATCACTTGAAAGAAAGGATACATGAACTTGAAGATAGGTCTTTTGAAATATCCTCATCAGACAAAAGAAAAAAAAAGATTAAGAGAGTATTCAAGACCTCTACAATACCATCAAATGAACAAATATCTGCATTTTTGGAAGAGCTAAAGGAGACAGAAAAAGTAAGGACACAAAAAACTTATTCAATGAAATAATAACAGAAAACTTGGGAAAGATTGTGGACACCCACATATAAGAAGCCTTTAAGATCCCAAATAACCATGACCAGAAAAGATCTTTACCACATCACATTATAGTCAAACTGAATGAAAGTACAAGACAAAAAGAAAGAATTCTAAAACCCGAAGATTATAGGCACCAAGTCACATTTTAGGGTATGCCAAAAACAACAAAGTTCTCAGCAGAAACCTCATAGACCAAATATTTCTTTACATAGAATAATATATCCATTGTCATGAAAGAAAACTACTGCCAATCAAGAATAGTAACCTAGTAGGGCTGTCCTTCAAGAGTTAAAGAGAAATAACGATCTTCCAAGATAAGAAAAAACTGAAAGAACTCATGACTACCAGACTGGCCTTACAGAAGATGCTTAAGAGAGTCATTAAGTGAAAAGAAAGTGAAAGAAAGATAACTGCTACCATGAAAACGTGTGAAAGTATAAATCCTACTAGTAGAGCAGTCACACACACACAAAAAAAATAGAAATGAATTAAGGATTATCAATACAGTGAACCACCATACCACAAAGATGAGTGAGAATCAAAGACAAAAAACAAAATATATTCAAAACAATTAGGAGAAAATCAACAAAATGACAGGAGTAAGTCTTTACTTATTGATAATATTCCCTGAAATAAACAGAGTGAATTCTGCAATTAAAAGACATAGATTGGATGAATGGACACTAAAATATAATAAACAAGACCCAGTAATGTGTTGTCTACAGAAAGCTCACTTAACCAGAAAAGACTCACAAAGATGGAAAGTTATATTCCAAGCAAATAGAAACCTAAAGCAAGCTAAAGCAAATAGGAGTGGCTGTAATTAGAGTTAACAAAATAGACTTTAATATAACAACTGTAAGATGAGACAAAGAAAGTCACTATGTAATGATCAAAGGATTAATTCAATAAGATACGATGATTATAAATCTGGATGCACCTGATATTAGTTGACCCAATTTTATAAAATAAACACTATTGTACTTACAGAGAGATAAAGGCTCCAAAACAATTATAGTAGGTGTCTTCAACATCCCATTTTCATTGATGAATAGATCATCCAAACAACAACAACAACAAAAAAAATCAGAGCTAAACCATACTATAGATCAAATGGACTTAAGAGACATTTACAGAACATTTCAACCAACAACTTCAGAATACACATTCTTTTCATCAGCACATGGGTATTTCTCCAGAATAAACCATACATTTATTAAGAGTTGGTTTTGTTTCCCATCTCTGTGGATGAAGAAAATGTAATGTATATACACAGTGGAATATTATTCAGTCATAAAAAGAATGAAATTCTGTCATTTGAATTAAAGTAGATGAAACTAGAGGACATTATGTTAAGTGAAATAAGGCAGACATAGAATAAGTATGACAGGAGTAAGTCCTTACTTACTGAAAATATCCCTGAATATAAACGGACTAAATTCTGCAATTAAAAGACATAGATTGGATGAATGGACATTAAAATATATTCATAATATAAGTATGAAATGTTCTTTCTCATATGTGCAACCTAAAAAAAAAAAGCTACCCTAAATGTTGAATAGAGATTAAAAGAGGAAGGGAGGGGGAGGCAAAAGGAAGTTGAATTTGATCAGTGCACATCGTATGCACATGTGGAAGTATCACAGTGTACTCCATAGGTACAAATAATACATGCTAATCAAAAAATTTAAATAAAACTTATTTTACTGATTATGTATTAAGTAAAACATTTTTTAAAGCCACAGGGCTTCACATCCTTTAATGCCAACTTCATAACTTCAATAACCACTCAGTGAAATGATCTACAAAATACAATGTAATCCATTATATGCTGCATATTCAGGATTTCCTTTCCTTCTTTTTATTTTTATTTATTTATTTATTTATTTATTTATTTGGTACTGGGTTCTGAATATTTAACCAACTGAGACACATCCCCAGCCTTTTTATTTTTTTTATTTTGAGACAGGGTTGCTTAGAACCTCAATGAGTTGCTGAGGCTGGCTTTCAACTTGAGATCCTCCTGCCTAAACCTCCTGAGTTGCTGAGATTACAGGTGTGTACCACCTTGCACAGCCCAGATATTCAGAATTTCAATAGTCTTAAAATACAATGATGAGTCACATCATAACATTTAAGATCTAAATTAAATAAACTAGATATCAATGTTGGCACCATGCCCTATGAGTCTGTATTTATCTTTCAATTATTTAATTTCCATTATTCGTTTCTCTTTGAATATTTTCTCCATTCCTTTATGTCATAGTGTTCTCATCATCTAGAACCACAGGTATTTATTATTGAGTATTACTAACGTAGTTTCTAAATTCATGATCATTTTAAGTTTGGAATTATTTGGTTCTTTAAAGTAGGCATTCATGGAGTCCAGAGCTTCCTGGCCTGTTCTGGACCCAGAGAGGAAGAAATACTTCCTGAGAGCACTGTGTGGAAGGTGTGTGGTTTCCACAGATCATGTGGGCTGGGTTGAGGCAGACCTGACTCCAGATAGTAGCTCAGTTGCTTACTAGTGCTATTGAGACCTGGGGAAATTTCCCAACCATGGCAAGAGCTTCAGTTCTCTCATTCACTAAAACAGTGAGGATTTAGCCCTTCTTACAGTGTTGCTGTAAGGGTTCAAATAGGTAATCTATAGCCTAAAATGCCCACCAAATACTAAAAAATAAATATTTGCTCCTCCTCAATCCTTCATGAAGGATGCAACAGGATGTTATCTCTATGAGCGTGAAGATTTTCACACAAGAAACTGACAGCTCTCTTAAAAGGGTGTGCTCGGAATGTGAGCCCGCAAAGCTGCCACGCAGGCAGTGGTGCTGCCTCTAGTGGACGGTCAGTAGAAGTACTTCACAGTGGATTAAAATGTTGGGAAGTGAAGTCCATTATATAATGAGGGGGGAAGCATCTTTATGCAAAAAAAGATTATAAATTAATTTATTCGATCAACAAGTTTTAATGTAGTTCCTACGGTGTGCTAGAGACCGAACTTAGCATTGAGGATATGGTTCTGTTTGCAAAAAGATCTCAAGAAAATTGCTTTAGAATTCCCATTTATGGGGCTGGGGTTGTGGCACAGCATTAGAGGGCTCACCTCTCAAGTGCAAGGCCCTAGGTTTGATCCTTAGTACCCCATAAAAATAAATAACTGTAAAAATGTATAAAAATTTTTCCAGTTATGTAGAAATGTTTCCAATAACTGTTCCAGGAGTTCCTATGTGGGGACTCCTATTTTGTTGACTTTAGAGTTTAGTTTGGGATCTGTTCTTTAGGATCAACTGTGTGTAGAGGACCAGGTGGACTCAGAAGAAAACTATTTACATTAGGGAATCAAGAAGACTTTATGGAGGAAAATCGTATCCTGACTTGCCACCAAATCTGGCCAAAGGATGCTGATCAGGGTTTGTGGGAGATGTGATTCTGAATTTATAGCTGAGTTCATCCTCTCCCCACATAGCATAACTAAGACCTAAGTTCCAAGGAAAAAGAGGATGTTAAAAAGGGAGCAATTAAAAAGTAAGATCCCCTTTGGGATATTAGAAAAGTGGCACCACTGAAGTCAACAGTTTGAGAGGAAAAAAAAATATGCCTTGGTTTTCTTCTCCAGATATAGATTCAGCAAAAAGGAAGAGCTCCGTAAGTACACATGAATGAATGAAGATCAAGTTCTTCCTTTATGATTTGTCAACTGTGAAAAAAGTGAATAAGACACAATCCCCATTCTTAAGGGACAAACTATAATTAGCATTAAAAAAACCATACATGCAAATAGTTATAGAATCACAAAGCTAGAAGAAATTCATTTATTTGGAGTAGTTAGTGTGAACTGCAAGAGGTGAATTTATAGCTGAGCCATGAGAAGTGAGAAGAACAGGTGGGCAGAGGGGCCAGGAAAGGGAAGAACACAAGCAAGCAACCAGATAGTTTTAATGAATGAGGAGCAACAGGATCTTAATAAGGAATTGTGAGGATTAGAACTGGTGAAAAAAGATGAAAGTGAAAAAAATCACTTTTTGAGATTTCCTCCACTGTCCTGATCTATTTTATGTCATTTCTTCACCGTAGTCTAAATATTCTGAGTTTTCATGTTCTAAACTTGCAAAAATCATACAGCCCTCCCTAAATACAGGTTATGTGCACTGACCTATCAATGTGCCTGATTCTCTTCCTTTGGGAAAGGTTCTTCCTGGGAGGTACCTTCACCTTCAGGAAAGAGAACCCTGTTCACCCCACCCCACCCTGCCACACCTGGCAGTTTCTCCTCATTTAAACTTTTACAACAGATAGATCAGGGTCACCTGTCTCCTTGTAGAATCCTGGCCACGTTGTCTGCACAACCAGCTCACGGACCAAAGAGAGAAATCAGGAGGAAGAGAAAGAGATGAAAGAAGACAGGGAGAAAGGGAGGGATGAAAGAATGATCAAGGCTTGCTGTCGGAGAAAATGCCTGTTTATTGAAGCAGCTCTGCATATTTATAGAGGAGGGGGTGGTCTGACAGTTGGCATGGGGTGCTTTTTGATTGGTGGGTAAGGATCAAGTGAGCCACCAGGGCTAGTCTAATTGGTGCGTGAGGATCATGTGAACCAGCTGGGCTAGTCTGATTGGTGGGTAAGGATCATGTGAGCCAACAGGGCTCACCATTGGACGGCTCTTCTTTGGGGATGGGGAAGTTAGTCTTTGGAGCCGGGGTGACTCCAACAAGGGACACAGGGAGAAAAGAACAAGGGGAAAAAGAAAGGGAGCAAGCAAGAGAAAAGAGGAAGATAGGACAACTGAGGGGAGAGGTTCAGAGAAGGAAAAGGGGAGAGAGGAAGAGAAAAAGAAAGAAAAGAAAATAGAGTGTGGGAAGAAAAGAAGAGAACAAGAAAGGAAAGAGGATGAGCAAGAAGGGACAGAGTGAGGGGGAAGCAGGGCTGGGGACTGGTCCATCTGCTCTTTAAAAAAAATACATGGTTCTCCTTATACTATTACATGAGCAACTCCACTTACCAGAATCTAGATGATTTGGCGATTCATTTACTAAGAACATCAAATATCTATCTAGCACACATTTGCTTTGGACAATATATTTTGGTAGATTTTAAATTTAAAAATGCATTCTTAAAGCTAACATATTTCCCTTCGGATAACACATATAAATCATTTCATTGTCTTATATTTTCTACTTATATTATTCAAGAGAAATATTCCTAGATTTTTGCTTCAAAGGATTTCACAGAAAAAGATTTTTGTCTTAGGTTAATTTAGGAAGACATTGTTTTTCTTCTTGCATCTCATGTTAGCAATTTCTCAAGGTAGCACATGGAAATTTTAACTTAAAAAAAAAACTTAACTTTTTCTAGAAAGTTCTTCATAGTCTAGATTCTTACAAGGCTGATGGGGGGGGGAGGTTATTCATTAGGAACTAATTTCCAAAGACATGATAACAAACTAGCCTATCATTGCAAAACATATTACCTTATTAAACCAGTAAATAGAAACATTCTTCAAAGATAATGGTTTTTAGATATAGGACATTCTATTATATTTCACCTAAAAGTTATATTAAAGTGAAAGCTCAGCTTCACATGTAAGCATCCAGAAAGTAAAATTAGAGAATTTGTTAAACATCCTGAGTCATGAAAAAGTCCTAATTCAAAATGATTCAAATTAAAAAAAACTCAAGTATTTAGTTCTACTACCAAATAATCATTAATATAAACAGCCATTACATCACAATAAAAATATTTAGGGAAAGGCCTGACCTACCATGCAGCCCAGCCTGCTACCAGAGAGAAACACTGTACTGCGGTTCCCTGTTCACCAATGTATGGCTCCACCCAAACTGCCTCCATCTTGGAACATTGCAGCCACTGTCATAGCCCTCCCTACGTGGTAATCTCCACCATGGGACATCAGAAAAGGCCAAGAGGCAGCTACCCATTGCAGCACCGCATGCCACACTGCAGCATCACCAAATAGGCCACCCAACACCATCATACAGCCCATCTTTCCAGCCCCATCTCTGAAAGAAGTTGCCTCCAGCTTGGAACACCTCCACCACTATCTTGGGTTACCTCTGCTGCCACCTCCACCACCTTTAGCTGGGGAAGATTTCACCTTGGGACACTGACTGGGCCCTTGAAATCTGTACCTACAGGCTTGATGCTACTGCCATCACCAACTAGGGACATGGCCACTTCCATCTAGGAACAACATCACCAAGGTCCCTGTGGGCCCAGCTGCATCAGAGGCATCCCTACTAGGTGTGCTAACAGACACCATCCTGTTGCAGAGGCAACATGGAGCCTTGCATGGGGTTGCCTCTCTCTTTTTTCTCCTACTAACAGCCAACATCTTTTGATTACCCTTTCACTAGTTCTATACTGCAATACTTCTATATTCTCACATCCTACCTCAAAAACATCACAGCCAACCTCCCCCCCACCTGTCCACCATTAGAAACCATAAATGCTTATGCAAACCTACTGGCTATATGATAGAGGATAATTGGACTCGTCATTTCTGTTTATAGTGACAAAATGTAAATGTCAAAATAGAAGCTAATTGACTTATGGCTGCACATTTCTTGCATTGGATGCTGTAAACATTGATATCCCCCTGAAAGGTGAGGTATTGGTAACCTGCAGGAACACTGCAAGATTATAAGGTAGAAGCTGCAATACCACAGATCTGCACTGCAAAAGAGGAAGACATATAGATAACATGAAAACTAAAAGATTTTGGTTTTTAATTTGACTTGGTTTTTGATTGGCTTTGATTGGCTTCTTTGATTGCCCCAAACAAACCAAGATACTACAACAATAGAATCCATTGACAGTTCAGTAGAGTAACTGTCAGGGAAGGAGTTCAAAATTTACGCAATTAAAATGACCTGCAAATTAAAGAATGACCTAAGTGAGCAAATACAGGCAAACATTAATCACACCAAGGAAGAGATAAGAGAGCAAATACATATAGCAAAAGATTACTTCAAGAAAGAGCTAGGATTCTGAAAGAAAAAAAAAAGAAATCCTTAAAATGAAGGAAACAATAAACCAAATTAAAAAACTCAATAAAAAGTATCACCAACAGACTAATCACTTGGAAGACAGAACCTCAAACAATGAAGACAAAATATACAATCTTGAAAATAAAATTGACCACACAGTGAAGATGGGAAGAAACCATGAACTGAACATTCAAGAATTATGGGATAACATCAAAAGACTAAATCTAAGTTTTGTTGAGATAGAAGAAGGCACAGAGATTCAAACCAAAGAAATGCACACTCTCTTCAATGAAATAACATCAGAAAATTTTCCAAACATGAAGAAATAATTGGAAATCAAATACAAGGGGCTTATAGGACACCAAATGTACAAAATCAAAACAGATCTATACCAAGACACATTATAAGGAAAATCCCTAGCATATAGAATAAGGATAGAATTTTAAAGTCCACAAGAGAGCCGACTGAGATTACATACAGGGGAAGGCCAATTCAGATCTCAGCAGATTTTTAACCCAGACCCTCAAAGCCAAGAGATCCTGGAACAACAAATACCAATCTCTGAAGGAAAATGGATGCCAACCCAGAATCTTATATACAGCAAAATTAAGTTTTAGATTTGATAATGAAATAAAAACCTCCAATGATAAACAAAAATTAAAAGAATTTACAGCAAGAAAGCCTGAACTACAGAACATCTTTGGCAAAATATTATACAGGAGGAAATGAAAACAACAATGTAAGTCTGCAAAGGGAAGAACTACACTAAAGGAAAAGCCAATCAAAGGAGAAACCAAGTCAAGTTAAAAACCAAAAATAAACCAAATGACCAGGCATACAAACCCTGTCTCAATAATAATCCTGAATGTCAATGGCCTAAACTCACCAATTAAAAGATATAGACTAAAAGATTAGATCAAAAAAAAAAAAAGGCTCAACAATATGCTGCCTTCAAGAGACTCACCTTATAGTAAAAGACATCCACAGACTAAAGGTGAAAGGATGGGAAAAATGTACCACTCACATGGACCACATAAAGAAGCAAGGGTTTCCATCTTCACAACAGATAAAGTGAACTTCTAACCAAAGTTAGTGAGAAGGAATAAAGAAGGACATTTTGTACTGCTTAAGGGATTCATACATCAGCAAGACAAAACAATCATAAATATCTATGCCCCAAGCAATGGGGTATATATAGATATCAAACAAACCCTTCTCAACTTTAAGAATCAAATAGACCATAACACAATAATATTAGGTGACTTTAATACACCTCTCTCACCACTGGATAGATCTTCAAAGAAAAAAAACTAAAAAAAAAACCTATATAATTCAATAAAACCATCAATAAATTAGACTTAACAAACATATATAGAATATTCCATCCACCAACAAGCAAATACACTTTTTTCTTAGCACTACATGGATCCTTCTCCAAGATAGACCATATATTATGCCATGCCACAAAGCAAGTCTTAGCAAATACAAAAAAAGAGAGAGAGAGATACTACCCTGCATTCTATGATAAAATAAAAATAGAAGCTAGTCCAACACCTGGAGAATAAGTAATACACTATTGAATGATGTATGGATAACAGAAGACATCAGGCAGAAAATTAAAAAAAAAAATTCTTAGAGGTAAATGAGAACATTGATACAAGATATCAAAATCCCTGAGACACTATTAAGGCAGTACTAAGAGGAAAGTTCATTGCATTCAGCTCATTCAGTAAAAGAAGAAAAAGTCAACAAACAAATGACCTGACATTGCATCTGAAAGCCCTAGAAAAAGAGGAACAAATCAACAACAAAAGAAGTAGAAGACAGGAAATAATTAAAATTAGGGCTGAAAGCAAGGAAACAAAATAAACAATTCAAAAAACTGACAAAACAAAAAGTTCATTCTTTGAAAAAAAAAAAGAAAAGAAATTGAAAAAAAACTTAGCCATCCTAACGAAAAGGAGAGAGAAAACTCAAATTACTAAAATTCATAATGAAAAAGGAAATATCACAATAGACACTATCGAAATACAGAAGATAATTAGGAATGACTTTGAAAAATTATATTCCGGTAAAATATAAAACCTTGAAGACACCAACAAATTTCCAGAGGCAAATGACCTACCCAAATGAAACCAGGAGGACATAGACAACTTAAACAGATCAATTTCAAGCAACGAAATAGAAGATGCCATCAAAAGCCTGCTAACAAGAAAAGCCCAGGACCAGATGAATTCTCAGCTGAGTTCTACAAGACCTACAACGAATTAATACTAA
Organism: Ictidomys tridecemlineatus; assembly: GCF_052094955.1. NCBI lineage: Eukaryota > Metazoa > Chordata > Mammalia > Rodentia > Sciuridae > Ictidomys > Ictidomys tridecemlineatus. The sequence goes on along the minus strand of NC_135487.1, from coordinate 62,151,947 downwards.
TACTCCTCAAATTATTCCATGAAATAGAAAAGGAGGGAACCCTTCCAAATTCATTCCTTAAAGGCTAGTATCATCCTGATACAAAAAAAAAAAAAAAACAGGCCAAGACACATCAAGGAAAGAAAATTTCAGACCAATATCCCTGATGAGCATTGATGCCCAAATTCTCAAAAAAATTTTGAAAAATCTCATAAAAAAAGATATTTAAAAAATATTCACCATGACCAAGTGGGGTTTATTCCAGGGATGCAAGTTTGGTTCAACATACGAAAATCAATAAACATAATCCATCACATCAAAAGACTTAAAGATACAAATCATATGATTATATCAATTGATTCAGAGAAAGCATTTGACAAAACACAGCATCCTTTCATATTCAAAACACTAGAAAAACCAGGAATAGTAGGAACATACCTCAACATTGTAAAAAAAAAAAGGCCAACATCATCCTAAATGGAGAAACATTGGAAGCATTTCCTCTAATAACTGTATTCAACATTATCCTTGAAACTCTAATTGCCAGAGCAATTAGATAAAGGAAACTAAAGGGATACATATAGGAAAAGAAGAACTCAAACTCTCATTATTTGCTGATGACATGATTCTATACTTAAAGGATCCAAAAAATTTCACCAGAAAACTTCTAGAATTAATAAACGAATTCAGCAAAGTAGCAAGATATAAAATCAATACCCATGAATCAAATGCATTCTATATATCACTGATGAATCCTCTGAAAGAGAAATTAGGAAACCTACCCCATTCACAATAGCCTCAAAAAAATTAAATACTTGGAAATCAATCTAACAAGAGAGGTGAAAGACCTCTACAATGAAAACTATAGAACACTAAAGAAAGAAATTGAAGAAGACCTTAGAAGGTGAAAAGATCTCCCATGCTTTTGGATATACAGGATCAATATTGCAAAATGACCATACTACCCAAAGTGCTATGCAGATTCAAATTAAAATCCCAACATTATTCTTTATAGAAATAGAAAAAGTGATCATGAAATTTATTTTGAAAATTAGGAGACCCAGAATAGCCTAAGCAATCCTTAACAAGAAGAGTGAAGCAGATAGCATCACTATACCAGACCTTAAGCTATACTACAAACCAAAAATGTCATGGTATTAGCACCAAAAGAGACATGTAGACCAATGGTACAGAATAGAAGACACAGAGACAAACCTACATAAATACAGTTATCTCGCACTATACAAAAGTGCCAAAAGCATTGGAGAAAAAATAGCCTCTTCAAAAAATGGTGCTGGAAAAACTGGCAATCCACTTGCAGCAAAATGAAACTAAACCCCTATCTCTCACCTTGCCTGAAATTCAACCCCAAGTGGATCAAAGACTTAGGCACTAGGACAGAGGTCCTGTGTCTAATAGAAGAAAAAGTGGGCCCAAATCTTCATCATGTCAGATTAGGCCCCCACTTACTTAACAAGACTCCTAAAGTGCAAGAAATAAAATCAAGAATCAATAAATGGGATGGATTCAAACTAAAAATGTTCTTCTCAGCAAAAGAAACAACCAATGAGGTGAACAGAGAGCCTACACTTTGGGAGCAAATTTTTGTTACATGCACATCAGATAGAGCACTAATCTCTAGGATATATAAAAAACTCAAAAACTTAACACAAAAAATCCAATCAATAAATGGACTAAGGAGCTAAACAGATACTTCTCAGAAGAAGAAATACAATCAGTTAACAAATATATGAAAAAAAATGTTCAACATCTCTAGTAATTAGAGAAATGCAAACCAAAACTACTCTAAGATTTCATCTCACTCCAGTCAAAATGGCAATTATCAGAAAATAAACAATAAGTGTTGGCAAGGATATAGGCGGAAAAGCACACTCATACATGGCTGGTGCGACTGCAAATTGGTGCAACCAATCTGGAAAGCAGCATGGAGATTCCTTAGAAAACTTGGAATGGAACCACCATTTGACCCAGCTATCCCACTCCTTGGTTTATACGAAAAAGACTTAAAAACACATACTACAGTGATGCAGCCACATCAATGTTTATAGCAGCACAATTCACAATAGCTAAGTTGTGGAACCAACCTAGATGCCCTTCAATAGATGAATGGATAAAGAAACTGAGATATATATACACAATGGAATACTACTCATCATTAAAAGAGAATAAAATCATGGCATTTGCAGGTAAATGGATGGAGTTGGAGAATATCATGCTAAGTGAAATAAGCCAATCTCAAAAAACCAAGAGCTGAATGTTTTCTCTGATAAGAGTGTGCTAATCCACATGTAGGGGGCATGGGATAAGTGGAGGAACTTTGGATGGGGCAAAGGGGAGGGGGAGGGGGAGGGATAGAAAAGACAGTGGAATGAGATAGACATCATTACCCTAGGTACATGTATGATTGCTCAAATGGTTTGACTCTACTTCATGCACAACCAAAGAAGTGAAAAATTCTGCTCCATTTGTGTACATGAATCAAAGAGCTTTCTACTGTCATGTATAAATGATTAGAACTATAAATAAACTTAAAAATGTTTATTTAAACAGATAATCATTTTTATTAATTCAAAGAAGTTTACCTTTATACTCTATTTTTAAAATAAATTTAGGGACTTGAAATAGAAACCCTGGTTAAAATTTTTTTCATTAGTTTAGTAATGAAAAAGTAAAAGTAATCATAACTATTTACTCTAATTTTTAAACATGAAAAATATTTAGTGGTGTTATGAAATCCTACCTCCAACAATGGAGAAAGTTATGACAACCATAGAAACAAATAGCAATGTCAACGAAAACACTGGCAAACACATAAAGAGATCTCAGAACTCACTTCTGTCTTCAGAAGTTTCTTTTTTTCCCCCCACAGAGCACAAACTGGTTTCCATAATCACTTGCCATGACATCACTCAGCTAACTCTCTATCGTGTCATTTTTTGACTTCCACGTTAGAATCTAATGCCAGTAAATATCCAGATTACATTACCCCATTTCTCTTTGGCACAAACATGGAAAACAAACTATTTTTCCAGAGATGTTTTCATCTTTTTGAAGAATATTTTGCCATACTTTACAAATTTCCAAGTTTCGGTCTTCATATAATTGACATTTAAAATGAAACTCAAGGATTGCAACTAGTTCTCCTTGAAGTCATCAGATCCCAAATGGCTTTGAACAAGGACATTAAAGAGATCACTGAGAGAGCTATCATCATCATGATTAAATACTAACAAACATAGGAGGAAAATTTCTGGATCAGATAGTAACTATATATGTGCCCTTTGAGGGAATGCCAAGCTGTTTTCTCAAGTAGCTGCTGCACTTGGTGGAGTAGAGCCCTAGCAATGGCATCACACACCTAACTCAAGGGCGGTAGAGAACATTCCCACCAGCAATGTATCAAGGTTCTGATTTCTCCACATGCTTTTCAATATTTGTAATTGCCCATCATTTTTATGACAGCTTTTATAGTGAATGTGAGAGGTACCTCTTTTGATTTAAATTGTTTCCTTGATGACTAACTATGTTGGGCATCTTTTCATATATTTATCAGGCATTAATATGTCTTCTTTAGGGAAATGTCTACACTGATACTGTGCCCATTTCTTAAATTGTCTTTTTATTAATGAAATGTAAGAGTTGTTTCTATTTTTTTTTATAGTTTTGTCTTTATTTACGACAAGAGTACCTTATTAGACACATGACTTACAAGTATATTCTCCAAATCTATGTATGTGTGGTGTTTTTATTTCAAAAAAAAATTGTTCGTTTAGTCTGTTTCTAATGTAGTGGTGTAAAGTTGTCCAAGTATCCAGAAGAGCTGTAATGATTTCTTTTATTTCATGCCTGATACTAATAATTTGTGTTTTCTTTTTTCCTGACCAGCCTTATTAGAGGTTTTCAATTTAATGTTCTTTTAAAAGAAAAACTTCAGTTTCTTTTATTTCTTTTTTTTTAATGAACATTAGATCTTCAGAATTTATTCATTTTATAACCATCCCAAGGAATGAGAGCTAATATGTTAGGAAAAACTAAGTGAATGCCTAAAAAACAATACTGGGTTTCCTGGAGAAAATTCAGTGATTGTTTACATCATAGAGAACTTAAGTATGCACAGGTAGTGATTCCTGCCACATTCCCATTCAACTCAAGGAATCTGGCCCCTAGAGAAGACAGATCTAGGAAAATGAGATTTGCAAAAGTTTAATCAGGTGGTGACACCAATCACAACTGCTGTTGCAGAGATTATTTTGTTTACTGAAGCAAATCAATACGTGCTCAGTATGCAGCTACTGATCCATCAAATGTCTTTGTCCCTACATCTGTTAGTGAAGACCATCATCAGTTTTTTCTCAGTTGGCAGAGCCAGGAATACATCCTTACAGTCCTCCCTTAGAAGAAGCATAACTGGAAAATGTGAATCGAAGTTCTGAAGGGTATGAAGGAAAATATCTCCAAATGGTCAGAGGGCGTATAAATATGCACCTCAGCAGAGGATAATCTTGTAAGTAGACAGAGAATGAACCATTCAGTGGCTCTCACTGTCTTTTCCCCCCATGGACCCATATAAAAAAAATAATGAAGGTTTTACATTCAACAATATGAGATTTACTGACCAAGGACTATTTACTTATGGCAGCTTTAGAAATGTCAAACCTGCCAACAGTACAGGCCAACACTGAGCCCTCAAGATGTCACCATTCACCTGGAGAACTAGCAAGAAACTTGTGGCAGGTTAATTACCTAGGATCATCAAAGGAAAGCCAGAACTTTCTTCTCGTAGAATAGGCTCTCTGAATAGAAACTTGCCTTTCCAAGCCCTGAATGATTGAGCTCTACCCCCTGACATTATCCTCCCACAGTGTTACCTTGAACCGGGGAACTCATTTCATGGTAAAGGAAGTCTGCCGAGAGGCTCACGCTCACAGAATCCTACATCCTTATCTTTTTCCCCCATCACTCCGAAACTGCTAGCCTGCTACAATTATGGGATGATCTTTTGAATATTTAGTAATAGTACAAACTAAATGGCAGCACTTAGTGGCTCTTATGTGATGGGATGAAGGATGGAGTATTTTCTCTGAATTAGTAGCCACTCTTTTGTGGTTTGAAAATGTCCCAAAAGGCCCATGTATTAAAGGCCTTGGTAACTAGTCTGTGGTGCTATTGGGAGGTGGTTGAAACTTCAGGAGGTGGTGACCAGTGGAAGAAAGTTATTTCCCTGGGAATGGGTTCTTGAAGGACCCCTTCCTGCCTCCCTGCCGCCCCCCTCCCCATTTCCCAGGTGCCAGGAGGCAAGCAGCTTTCTTCACCTGTGCTCCTGCCATGACACACTGCTTCTCCACTGGGTCCACAAGCAATGAGACCAATGGACCTTGAACAGAGACCTTCAAAACCATGAACCAAAATAGACTTTCCTCCTTTGAAGTTGATTCCCATGTGTTTTGCCAGAGTTGTGAAAAGCCAATAAATACACCACTATAGAATTCCTGAATTGGAGCTATGATTCAGGAAACCAAAAATCAAGGTGTGGAAATGAAAATGTTTCCTCTCACTGTTATTTCTAGTTATCCTAGCAATATTCTTATTCTTGAGACTGGTAGCAGCTCCGTGGTGTCAAAAAAAAAAAAAAAAAAAGCTAAGGTCAGAAACAAACAGTGTTGTTTTCTATTCTTCTGGCATTCAAGAAACGGAGAAAAACTGCCTCTAAAAGGCATTGATAAACAGAGGGTAGCATCTGCTCAGTTACAGACAGGTTGGATTAATGGAACCCTGATGTTTTTATATTGAGAGCAGACCAATGTACAATCTTGGGCTGTCCTGGAGTAAAATTATCAAAGCCCACACAAGAGATAGGAAAAGTCAGATGGGAATGTAGGAGCAGGTCTTGGAGAAAAAGGCTGAGTCCAGGTGGAGGCATTTGCAATGATCATGAAGGAAACAAAGAAATGCCTAGGCACCCAGGGCCAGTTGGCAAGTAAGAAAGTCAGGGGTAGGGCCAGACCAAAGGAGCAAGGAGAGGGTCTTCCAATGAGGTCAACTTCCTGATTGCCAAAAGTTCTCGTGAACAGGAGTGGAGGACCCAATCAGACAGACACTTTGTACCCGTACTCCTAAGTGAGGGATCCAATAGGAAAAACTAAAACAGATATGTGGACACACGGGCACCAGTGAATAGTGAGGAGAGCATGGACAGGGTATGAGACATGGAAATTCCAGGGACCATAAAAAGAACAAACCAAAACATCCCCACCAGACTCCCAGCTCCAGGGCCCCTTCTCCTAGAAGTCTATCACTGTTGCTTTTATAATAAACCTGCTCCTTGCTTGCTATGTCTGTGTCTTGTTCTTTAATTCTTTGCTGAATGGAGGCAATGAACCCAGCACCCCTAGAGGTAACAATCAGGGGATGTATTTCCAGGATGCAAGAGGAGTTTGTAGCCAAGACCCTTTGAGATGAGGACATTAGTGGTTAACTCAAGTGAGACACAGAGGGAGAGGTTTTTGTCTTGAAGATTCAAAAGAATACTATGATAAAATGAAAAGGATGGTAGATTCAAGTGATATGGGATTTTATCTGTGTACAAACAGTTTGTCCTTTTTATAGATATCTGAAGAATTGGGGAGAAAGAGGCCAGCATGATACTTTGGGAAAACATGCTAGACGGGCCTGCCCAGGCCAGGAGAGAAAGAAATCCTTTGAACCTGGTGTTGGACGTTCTTGCCTATATTCCTATTGAGTCTGAAGTGGCATTTTTGGGTGTAAACCATACCACAGAAACATCTTGGCTGATGAATATTTCTTCCTTGGGATCTCAGTGTGCCTTTCATTTGGTTTGTGTTTATTTGCAAGTTGCCATAACTCATGGAATTGAATTTCACCAGAGAGTTAAGGATCTAATTAGTGGGAACTTCTGGGTCCCTGCCTACATTGAGAACAAAGTCAAAGATAACTAAGTATTATAAGTTCATTACTCCCAAGAAGGTGGTAAGAGTCTGCCCAGGGCTTTCTCTCCTGTTCCTGGGTTCAGATCAAAGCAGAAGTCTTTACACAGCTCACATGGAAGGTGTTTCAACAAACAAATGTTAAATGATCGGAGAATGGCCATAAAATTTGAGATTCAGCCTCAAAGCTTTTGTCCATTAAAATTGCTTCAGTAACTCTGGGACACAAAAACCAGCAACTGTTTTATTAATTTTTAGAACTGTACTTCAAGAGGAATTACTGGAATTAGTTACATCCTAAGGGACTTGAAGGATGCACACGTAGTGATTTCTATTCCATCTCCATTTAATCTGTGCAGAAGACAGATGGAAACTTGGAAAATGACAGTGGATTTTCATGAACTTAGGTGGTGATTTCAAATCCAACTGCTTTTCCAGTTGTTTCTTTACTAGAATAAATCAGTACATTCTCTTGTCCGCAAGTCTGGTCTGTCAAATTTTTTTTTCCTTCTATACTTGTTAGGAAAGTGAAAAGCAGCTTTCTTTCAGTCAGGAAAGCCCATAATACATCTTTTCAGTGTTGCCTGGGAAGAAACACTATTGGAAAAATCTATGAAAGGAAGATCTGAGGGTTATGTAAACAGGAGTCTACAGACAGGCACAGGGTATGTACAAATCTGTGTCCCCATGAATTCCCAGGGAAGAACAACCTCAGCAGAGCAGAATCTTAATAGAAGAACAAGATGAACGATTCTGTGGCTCTCAGACAATTCCTTTCCATAAAGGCCACACAAATAAAGACATGAAGCTTCTACATGTGCCTTTTCTTGTTCTGTGCTTGTATGAATCTTTCCCTATCAATATTGTCCAAGATATGATTATATTGTCAAACTTTTCAGAAATTCTTTTTTTTTTTTTTAGTTGTAGATAGACACAATACATACCTTTATTTTATTTATTTTTGTGTGGTGCTGAGGATCAAAACTAGTGCCTCACACATGCCAGGCAAGTGCTCTACCACTGAGCTACAGTTGTAGCCTCTCCATTATATTTCTTACATTTCATTTATTTCTGCTTTGATCTCCATTATGTTCTTTGGGTTCATTTCTTTGGATTTGCTCTTTTTCCAATTTTCTGAATTGAATGCTTTTCTTATTCATTTTTTTAACCTCTTATTTCCTATTGGTTCTATTTAAAGCTATAAGTCTCCTACAAATTTAGAACTCCATCAATATTCCATTCGCTAAGATTCAAGCCTCATAAATATTGACAGCAGTTTTTTCATTATATTTGAGTTTTAAGTGTTTCTTAATTTCTTCATGGTTTCCTTTTTAATCCAATAATTATTTTGTAATATATTATGAAGTTTCCAAACATATGGCAGGTTGTGGGGGTTTGGTTTTGGTTTTGTCTTTTTTAACTATATTTTATTAAAATGACTTCTATTGAAAAAATTGATATCAAAGAACACTTGAGATCTGATGAAACCTCTTTGTGGCCTACTCCAAGATACACTTTTTAACAATTCTTGATAGCCCAAGAACATGTACATTTTGCTCATTGCATAGTCTTCCATATATTTAATAGAATAAGCTTATTGATTGCATTATAGGGTTTAAAATAGACTTTCTACTTTTAAATTATTAGCTTCTAAAAGGACAGTGTTAAAATCTCTACGTCTAATTTAGCTGTTTCTCCTCAAAGTTCTGTCATCTGTTGCTTTATGCATTCTGATTTGGATTTTTGAATACATCTATATTTATAATAGTGATATTTTCCTCATCTGTTTTCCCTTTTATTGTATATAAAATACATTTTTAAAATATGACATTGTATTGCCTTAAATTCTTTTTGTCAATTATTAAGATACATAATTTTCTTCCAACTCATGGTTGGTTGGCTGGCATATTTTTGTTTTTCATTCTTTTATTCTCAATCTATTTTTGTTTTAAGTGTATCTGATGTAGATCATACATTCTTGGATCATATTTTCTTAATCTAATCCTGGTTTATTATATTTGTGCTTTCACTTTTTTACTATTTTAGTACTAGATTTTATTTTCACAATAAACTTATATACTGTTTGATTACTCTTGTCACCTATATTACCTCTGATTTTAGAACTTTCTCCAAGAGTCTTTGGTAAGGGTTTGCATAAAGCCTTATAACCTAAGAGTATTTTTTATTAGATTCTCCAAATTGAGTGACTATTTAGCTGGATTTTTAAAAATCTGGTTCAAATTTTTTTTCATTACCTTAAAAAATAGTACCTTATTCTGTCTCATGTTAGTGTTGAGAAATATGGAGCCAATTCTGTTCATTTTTTTTCGTATAAAATCTGCTCTTTGGGGAAACTTCTGGAATTTTTTCTGTCTTTTTGTTCCTAAATTTCACTATTGAATGTCTGGGTGAGGATATTTTCTTCTCTCTCCTGTTTGGCCCTATAAGATCTCTTTCAAGTTGAGACTTTTCATCTCAACAGTGAAAACCAAATCATTATTTCCTTCAAATTATCTTATTATCTTTTCTTCTATAAATCCTATTAAATGAATATTTGCACTTTCCTCTTTTATATCTCTTAGGCTTTATTTCACTTTTCCCTCCATATTCATCTTGGTCCCTCTAGATACATTTTTATATCATTATCTTTTCTTTCCCAATTCCTTCTTCTGCTGTGTCCTAGATGATAGCTCAATTTGTTTGTACTTTATTTCTGTATTATACTCTTCACTCTATATTGTTTCTCTTGGTTCTTATATATTTTCTTATTCTTGTTTCATAGTGATAAGAAATATATTCATGCATATTTTAAATTTTTGGTATATCTGACCCAAAAATATGGTTTTGAATGGCATATGTTGTTCAGTTTATTGTTGTGTATACACACATACACACACACACACATTTTAAATAAGAGGTGTATTATTCATTCATCCATACACTTAACACACTTTCATTGTGTATACATGGAGTGTTTGCTACCATGCTTGGTCTGGGGATAGAACTGTGAGGTAAGTAAAGAGCCATAATTTCTACCTCATGAGGATTATGGTCTAGTGTGTTCATGCCAAGGTATGGAGATGCCACACAGGCTTACAGGCAAATGCAATGTGCAATGATATGGTCAATGATGGAGAAAAACTGGTTGAAATAGGAACACCAAGGAATGGAACATGACACAAGCGTAAATAACTAGAGATTATCCTGATGAAGAAACATCTAGACCAAAATTGAGAGAAAGTAGCAAGTGGCAGATAAAGTAGGACTTCAGAGATTTACAGATAAAGAGTTTAATAAATGTTTAGTTATAAGAAAATAAGGTATATTTGTTTACATTATGTTAGGTATGTATTAGCTGCATTTATAGAATAGATCTAGCAACTTGAAGTGAAAATCTCTATTGGTTTCTTTCCTCTATGTTGTCATAGATGAGATCTCCTACTCAGTGTAAGAGGGAAAGTTATGGGGTCCTGAAGTGTTAAGTACAGGTGAGAAAGTATGAGATATAAAGTAGTGAACATCAGTTCTACGTAGGTTCTGGATACAGAATGTTAGCTTCCATACTAACCCTAAAAATAAAAGAAAATCATAACTCTTTTTTCATACTTTTATTTGTTATGTACTTATCAGATAGCTAAAAATACAAAGAAAGTTAAAAGGACCAAATAAGAGAATGAATAGCATTTTCTAAGACAGAAGATATCTACAGTAGTTTCATTCTTTGCTGAGTAACAGGAGAAAGAATAATATTATAAATCTCAAGAAATAAGGAAAAAAAATATGTATATCCCACAATAAACTAAACTTTCTAGGCTAGAATGTGCCTGGCTTTGGTCAAGGCAGTTTCAAGTGTTATGCAAGCAGACCTCAGAAATGTGCTTGCATATTGGGACTCATCCTTTCAGAACAGTCCCTATTGGTACCCAGAAGCCATGACATAAGAAAATTCAGGTGAGACTGCTAGACTTAAAGGTCATATGAAGGAATCCTGGAAAAACAAATACCATAGGAATATAAAAGCCCCCAAACTAGGAGAGGCTCTCTTGGAACTTCTAACCCAGCTCAACTACCAGCTGAATTCAGCCACATGAGTTATCTGAACTAATATCATATGAAGTAAAACTGCCACATCTACTAGAACCATGATGAGTGTGGATGCTCAAGTCACTGTTTTGAGGATAGTTTGTTACAGAGCAATAGATAACTGATAGACCAGTTGAACTCTTAATTGCACATATGGCAACATGAATTAGAATCACCAGGAAGTTTAGACACAGAATATGTATGAACTCAGCCACACAATTTTTCCAAGGACATTCACCAAGGGCATAGGAGTTGTACACTGTTGATTAGGGGCAGGCTAGAAGAGCTAAGGGAGTTCCCCCTTGAGACGCACGGAACATTTCCCAGTGGTCTGGCTGAGGAGTGGCAGGGGAGCAGGAATGCTGAGATAACTGTGATGTGTTTTGAACTTCCACTGAGTGTAAGGCAGTGGCCATCGAAGACTAAGTGAGCTAGAAAAGGCTCAAATCAATGACCTAAGATCCTGTGGAAAGAAGTTGGAATAATAACAATAGAAATCAGAGTAGGGCAAAGTAAGAAAACAACTGAAGTAACAACAAAGATGAACCTAACAGAAAAGAGACCAAAAAAAAAAAATGACAAAGAGAAAAAAAAAATAACAAAGCCAAAAAATGGTTCTTTGAAAACATTGACAAAATTGATAAACTCCAAGTTTTTCTCATCAAAAAGTACATAATGAAATTTAAAGAGATGAATACAGTTTACCCACTATTAGGAACAAAAACATAGAAATGCAGTTATTACAATAAATCCCACAGTCATGAAAAAATAGTGAGAGCATCGTAAGCAATTTTATGCCAAAAATGTTTATTGGCATATAAAGCTATTGGGCGGGGGGCGGGGGAGGGCTTGTGTCTTTGTGTCTGTCTTGTTTTGTTTTGTGTGCTTCTGAGCAGAATGGTAGTCGATACGATTCTGTTCAGTATTGTGCAATGAGAATGGCTCAGAGGGCTGTCAGTTCCCGTGAGTTAAATGACAGGGGATGCAAGGAGGGAGGGTGGAGAGCCCGTGGCAGGGAAAACTACTATTGACACTGTTTTGCCGCCCTTCCAGATCCTTGGAGTAAGGTTTCCACCCTTCAGTACTTGGGAAGAAACCACATTGGCACAAGATAGTCTCCTGGCATTGTAATTCCATCGTCTCTGGGCCTTTGGAAGGAGAAGGGATGGAGGTGTGAAGGTCCAAGGGCACCTGGCCACTCCGTGGCTGCTTTCCACCCTCTCCCCAGCAGAGCTTTTCTGCTACTCTGTTACTACTTGTAGGCATTGCTCACAATTTCTCTGAAGGGGAGACATCCTCCCAAGGAAATGGGGAAGGGGCAACAGTAGAGTTTAGAAATTTCCCTCCCTCGTCTCACTGAACTCTGAAACCACCACAGCCCACTCTTCAAGAGAGCCTCAGCCTCATTTTATAGTTTCTTCAAGTTGATTTCTCCATCTCGATGGGAACCACAAAACATTTTTATTTCTTTCTGGAAGCCTTGTGCCTCGCTCTTTATTATTCTTGATCGTCATCCAAAATACAATTCCCTCCTGTCGGCTCTCCTCTCCCACAGTCTCGACCTCATTTTGCTTTGGGCCTCTTTCCTTCAAACCAATTATGCTTCTCCTTTCTCTCTAAAACTTATTTACTGTGTCTTAGAGAAACTCTTCTCAGAGCTTTACGACATCCTCCATGTCTTCCAACCCCCTGTCTCCTCTGCAGCCTCTCAGGGTCCAACACCCATGCTGCCATTTCCATCAGGCTTGAGTGTGTGGATCCACCTTTCTCTAGTTCCCAAGGCTGTTATTCAGATCTTTTCTCTTCCTCCTTCAGGCAAAATGTCTGCTCCTGTATGGATCGTGCCTCTCTTACTCTTCATCACTGTCAACACACTGCTTCCATCTGCCTCTTCCTGACTAAACCAAAGACATTGCAAACCATGGTTTTCCTCCTGCCATCATCTTGGGTGACTTTAGGGTCTACATGTGCAGCCTACTCAAAACACTGTCCTTTCTCTTCTTAATTCAGTGTCCTCAACTCCATGCCACTTCAGCTGCTGTACAAATAGTACCAAAAATCACATCCATTTATGAAGTACTTATCATGTACCAGAAATATACCTAGTATCTTTCATGATTGCCTCATTTATCTCTGGCAGCAATACTACGAATTAGTTACTCTTATTTGTTATTCCATTTTCCAAATGAGAAAACTGAGTTTTTGAGAGTTTATATAGTTATCCAAGGTTTACAATAAAAGGGTCACAATTCAGAAAGATTCGGGCAGAAAAGGAAGAAAGGATACTTGAAAATTCCATAGTCGAAAATACATACACTTTTATTATACTATCTACACCGTGTTCTGGGTCAAGAACTGAATACACCAGTAATTTAGAATCTTCTGAATCAACAGCAGCTGGGAAAGTCATCAAGTTGGCAAGTAAAGTGAATCATTTTTAAAAAGTATAAAACACAAATCAATCTGTTTTAATCTTTGTTAGAAAATAGGATTATTTTGCTATAAATTCCTGGTGCTGACACAGTTATTACCAGAATATTTATGAAATTTGAGCAACGTTGGTCCCAAGAGAGTTAACACAACCTAACCAATGCCAAAAAAGAAAATAAATGTCTTACAAATCTTGGTTCATGTGTGCAATCTAAGATACCTTGTCTTTACTTCCTCTTTTTCAAAAATAATATCTGGTCTTATTGTATGAATTTAAACTTTTGTTAGTTTTCAAAGTTTCATTTAATGATGTCTCCATAACATTTATACACAGAGGCAAAAACAAAAGGAACAAGAAAATCAGTATATGTTACTTTGAAAATGTCCAAAGCAACACATCTTTAAATATATATAAAATCTTTTATTGAATCTGTTCTGGAAAACCCTGATCAATACATATAGGCATCATATTGTGTGGGGGATGGGAGGGTCTCGTCATCCTTTTTGTATTGGTACAACAAAATATATGAGGTTAAGTACTTTATAAAGAAAAATGGTTTATTTAGCCCATGATTCTGGAAGCTGGAAATTCCAAACAGCATGGCGCTGGCATCTGACAAGGTCCCTCCTTTGCTACATCACAATATGACAGAGAAACAAAGAAAGAAACAGTTGCAAATGTAGAGACCGCCACGCATGTATGGTAGCCTCACTTTATAACAATCCATTCTCATGGAAACTAAGCTGGTCCTGAGAGAACCATATTAAACCCCTCCAATAATGTGGCACCCCCATGACCTTATCACCTTCCACTGGGACCCATCTCTTAGAGGTCCCACCATCCCTCAACATCAACACACCAGGGACCAAGATTCTAGTACCCGAATATTTGGGAAACAAACCATATTCAAGTCGTATTTTTTTTTATTCTTTTTTTTTTTATTGGTTGTTCACAACATTACAAAGCTCTTGACATATCATACGTCGAACAATAGTTTCAAGTGAGTTATGAACTCCCATTTTTACCCCAAATACAGATTGCAGAATCACATAGGTTACACATTCACATTTTTACATAATGCCATACTAGTGACTGATGTATTCTGCTACCTTTCCTATCCTCTACTATCCCCCTCCCCCCATCTTCTCTTTCTATCCCATCTACTGTAATTCATTTCTCTCCTTATTTTTCTTCCAATTCCCCTCACAACCTCTTTTATGTAGTTTTTTATATAACAATGAGGGTCTCTTTCCATTTCCATGCAATTCCACTTTTCTCTCTCTTTCCCTCCCATCTCGTGCCTCTGTTTAATGTCAATCTTTTCTTCCTGCTCTTCCTCCCTACTCTATTCTTAGTTGTTCTCATTATATCAAAGAAGACATTTGGTATTTGTTTTTTAGGGATTGGCTAGCTTCACTGAGCATAATCTGCTCTAATGCCATCCATTTCCCTGCAAATTCCATGATTTTGTCATTTTTTAGTGCTGCGTAATACTCCATAGTGTATAAATGCCACATTTTTTTAATCCATTCATCCATTGAAGGGCATCTGGGTTGGTTCCACAGTCTAGCTATTGTGAATTGTGCTGCTGTGAACATCGATGTGGCAGTATCCCTGTAGTACGCTCTTTTAAGGTCTTCAGGGAATAGACCAAGAAGGGCAATAACTGGGTCAAATGGTGGTTCCATTCCTAGCTTTCCCAGGAATCTCCATACTGCTTTCCAAATTGGCCGAACCAATTTGCAGTCCCACCAGCAATGTATAAGAGTACCCTTTTCCCCACATCCTCGCCAGCACTTGTTATTATTTGACTTCATGATGGCTGCCAATCTTACTGGAGTGAGATGGTATCTTAGGGTAGTTTTGATTTGCATTTCTCTGACTGCTAGAGATGGTGAGCATTTTTTCATGTATCTGTTGATTGATTGTATGTCCTCCTCTGAGAAGTGTCTGTTCAGGTCCTTGGCCCATTTGTTGATTGGGTTATTTGTTGTCTTATTGTCTAATTTTTTGAGTTCTTTGTAAACTCTGGATATTAAGGCTCTATCTGAAGTGTGGGGGGTAAAAATTTGTTCCCATGATGTAGGCTCCCGATTTACTTCTCTTATTGTTTCTCTTGCTGTGAAAAAACTTTTTAGTTTAAGTAAGTCCCATTTGTTGATTCTTGCTATTAACTCTTGTGCTATGGGTGTCCTGTTAAGGAATTTGGAGCCTGATCCCACAATATGTAGATCGTAGCCAACTTTTTCTTCTATCAGACGCAGAGTCTCTGATTTGATATCAAGGTCCTTGATCCATTTTGAGCTAAATTTTGTGCATGGTGAGAGGAGGGGATTCAGTTTCATTTTGTTGCATATGGATTTCCAGTTTTCCCAACACCATTTGATGAAAATGCTATCCTTCCTCCATTGCATGCTTTTAGCCCCTTTATCGAATATAAGATAGTTGTAACTTTGTGGATTAGTCTCTGTATCCTCTATTCTGTACCATTGGTCCACCCACCTGTTTTGGTACCAGTACCATGCAGTTTTTGTTACTATTGCTCTGTAGTATAATTTGAAATCTGGTATTGCTATACCACCTGATTCACACTTCCTGCTTAGAATTGCTTTTGCTATTCTGGGTCTTTTATTTTTCCATATGAATTTCATGATTGCTTTATCTATTTCTACAAGAAATGCCATTGGAATTTTGATTGGCATTGCATTAAACCTATAGAGGACTTTTGGTAATATCGCCATTTTGATGATGTTAGTTCTGCCTATCCATGAACAGGGTATATCTTTCCATCTTCTAAGATCTTCTCCTACTTCTCTTTTTAGGGATCTGTAGTTTTCATTGTATAAATCTTTCACCTCTTTTGTTAGGTTGATTCCCAAGTATTTTATTTTTTTGGAGGATATTGTGAATGGAGTGGTTTTCCTTATTTCCATTTCAGAGGTTTGTTGCTGATATACAGAAATGCCTTTGATTTGTGCGTGTTGATTTTATATCCTGCCACTTTGCTGAATTCATTTATTAGTTCTAGTAGTTTTTTTGTAGACCATTTTGGGTCTTCTAGGTATAGAATCATGTCATCTGCAAATAGTGATAATTTAAGTTCTTCCTTTCCAATTTTTATGCCTTTAATTTCTTTCGTTTGTCTAATTGCTCTGGCCAGTGTTTCGAGAACTATATTGAATAGAAGTGGTGATAGAGGGCATCCCTGTCTTGTTCCTGATTTTAAGGGGAATGCCTTCAATTTTTCTCCATTCAGAATGATGCTAGCCTGGGGCTTAGCTTAAATAGCTTTTACAATATCAAGGTAAGTTCCTGTTATCCCTAGTTTTTCTAATGTTTTGAACATAAAGGGATGCTATACTTTGTCGAATGCTTTTTCTGCGTCTATCGAGATGATCATATGGTTCTTATCTTTAAGTCTATTGATGTGGTGAATAACATTTATTGATTTCCGTATATTGAACCATCCCTGCATCCCAGGGATGAATCCTACTTGATCATGGTGCACAATTTTTTTGATGTGTCTTTGTATCCGATTCGCCAGAATTTTATTGAGGATTTTTGCATCTAGGTTCATCAGAGATATTGGTCTGTAGTTTTCTTTCTTTGAGGTGTCTTTGTCTGGTTTCGGAATCAGGGTGATGTTGGCCTCATAGAATGAATTTGGAAGGACTCCCTCTTTTTCTATTTCCTGGAATAAATTGAAAAGTATTGGTATTAATTCTTCTTTAAAGGTTTTGTAAAACTCCGCTGTATACCCATCCGGTCCTGGGCTTTTCTTGGTTGGTAGTCTTTTGATTACTTCTTCAATTTCATCCATTGATATTGGTCTGTTCAAATCGTGTGTGTCCTCCTGACTCAGTCTGGACAAATAATATGTCTTAAGAAATGTATTGATGTCTTCACTATCTTCTATTTTATTGGAATATAGGTTTTCAAAATAGTTTCTAATTGTCTTCTGTATTTCTGTGGCGTCTGTTGTGATATTGCCTTTTTCATCCCTTATGTTAGTAATTTGAGTTCTCTCTCTTCTTCTCTTCGTTAGCATGGCTAAAGGTTTGTCAATCTTGTTTATTTTTTCAAAGAACCAACTTTTAGTTTTGTTAATTTTTTCAATAGTTTCTTTTGTTTCAATTTCATTGATTTCCGCTCTGATTTTAATTATTTCTTGCTTTCTGCTGCATTTGCTATTGTTTTGCTCTTCCTTTTCTAGGGCTTTGAGATGAAGTGTGAGCTCATTTATTTGTTGGTTTTTCCTTTTTTTGAGGAATGACCTCCAGGCGATGAATTTCTCTCTTAAAACTGCTTTCATTGTGTCCCATAGATTCCGATAGGTTGTGTCTGCATTTTCATTTATCTCTAAGAATTGTTTTATTTCCTCCTTTATGTCTTCTGTAACCCTTTGATCATTCAGTAACATATTGTTCATTTTCCATGTGATATTGGATTTTCCCTTCCTTCTTTTATCATTAATTTCCAGTTTCAATCCATTATGATCAGATAAAATGCATGGTATAATCTCTACCCCTTTATATTTATTGAGGGTTGCCCTATGGCATAATATATGGTCTATTTTTTAGAAGGATCCATGTACTGATGAGAAAAAAAGTATATCCATTCGATGATGGTTGGTATATTCTATATATGTCAGTTAAGTCTAGGTTATTGATTGTGGTATTGAGGTCTATAGTTTCTTTATTCAACTTTTGCTTGGAGGATCTGTCCAATGGTGAGAGAGGTGTGTTGAAGTCACCCATAATTATTGTGTTGTGGTCTATTTGATTCTTGAACTTGAGGAGAATTTGTTTTATAAACTTCGAAGCGCCATTATTTGGTGCATAAATATTGATAATTGTTATGTCTTGTTGTTTAATGGTTCCTTTTAACAGTATATAATGTCCTTCCTTATCCCTTTGGATTAACTTAGTCTTGAAGTCGATTTTATTCGATATGAGGATGGCCACCCCTGCTTGCTTGCGAGGACCGTGTGCGTGGTATATTTTTTCCCAACCTTTCACCTTCAGCCTGTGTATGTCTTTTCCAGTCAGGTGAGTCTCCTGGAGACAGCATATTGTTGGATTTGTTTTTTTGATCCATGTTACCAGCCTATGTCGCTTTATTGGAGTGTTTAAACCATTAATGTTTAGAGTTACTATTGATATATGGTTTGTACTTCCAGCCATATTTGATTATTTATCTCGTTTTTTTTTTTAATTGCGTTTGTTTCACCATGATTAGTTTTCCCCCCTCCGTCTGTCTTTACTGAGGTACTTTCCACTGTTGGCTTTGGTTATTGTTTTCCGTTTCTTCCTCGTGAAGTGTTTTGCTCAAGATGCTTTGCAATGCTGGTTTTCTGGCTGCAAATTCTTTTAGTTTTTGTTTATCGTGAAAGATTTTTATTTCGTTGTCGTATCTGAAGCTTAATTTTGCTGGGTACAGAATTCTTGGTTGGCATCCATTGTCTTTCAGTGTTTGAAATACGTTATTCCAGGATCTTCTCGCTTTCAGCGTCTGAGTTGAGAAGTCCGTTGTTAACCTTATTGGTTTACCCCTGAATGTAATCTTTCTCTTTTCTCTTGTAGCTTTTAATATTTTCTCTTTGTTCTGTATATTGGATATCTTCATAACATTGTGTCTTGGCGTTGGTCTAATGTGATTTTGTATGTTCGGTGTCCTGTATGCATCTACAATTTGTATATCTGTTTCCTTTTTTAATTCTGGAAAGTTTTCTGTGATTATTTCATCTAGTAGATTACTCATTCCCCTTGTTTGAATCTCTATCCCTTCCTCTATCCCAATGACTCTTAAATTTGGTTTTTTTATATTATCACATATCTCTTGTATGCTTCTCTCATGATTTTTAACCAGCCTATCTGAGATGGCTAGCCTCTTTTCCAGATGATATATTTTGTCTTCATTATCTGATGTTCTAGCTTCTACTTGCTCCACTCTATTAATGATACTCTCATTTGAGTTTTTAATTTGGTTTATAGTTTCCTTCATTTCTAAGATTATGGTTTGATTCTTTTTTATAGTCTCTATCTCCTGATAAAGATGCTTAACTTCTTCCTTTATCTGTTTGTGTAATACATTCTCAATGTGTTCTTTCGCTGCTTGAATTTGCTGTCTTGTATCCTCTTTAAGGTTCCATTCCATCTGTCTCAGGTGTTCCATGAGTTCTTTATATGACCATTTTTCTGGTGATTCTATATCCTCCTGAATATTTAGGCTGCCCTTCATTGTTTGCACTCCTTTTCTTCCTTGCTTTTTCATGCTGTTCATATTGTTTCTTGTTCTGTTTGACTGCTGAGTTACTATTTATTCCTATAAATATATTTGAAGCTTGGGAGGAAAGGTATTAGAAGGGATGGGTAGAAGTCACTAAAGAAAGTAAGAGTAAGCAGGTAGAATTCAAGGAAGGGGGAATAAGAAAATTAAAAAGAGATGTAAAGACAGGAGAAAAGAAGGATAGAAAAAATAGAAGATTAAAAGGGATTTAAAGAAAAATAATAATAGTAGAAATGGAAAATGAGATTTACAAAATAGAATAAAATAAAATAAGATGGATTAAAAAACATTTAAAAAGACAGCAAAAAAAAAAATTTATAAATGCAGTCCTAGAGTTCGATTAACTGCTCTTCCAGTGGGTGGAGCTATGCCCACCGGGCCAAGTTTCTCCTCTCAGTAGGCGGGAGTCAATCACTGTGCAGCGGTACTTCCTCCCGGATTGGGCGGGTCTCCATTCCTGCTGTTCGCTGTGTGGGCGGGGCCTTTTGCAGAGCTGGTCAGGGGTCATTTGCAGCACTGGGTTGGCAGGTGGAGGGTGGTCGTCTGCAGCTCCAAACCGCCAGAGGAGGTTCATAGAGTCGGGCCCTCGGGGCCGGGCAGGCAGCGCCTGCTCCCCCACTCACTGCAAGGGTATAGGCAGCGGCCGCTTGGCGGTAGCCAGCGGCGGTTCACAGAGCTGGTCTGCGGGGGCCCAAGCAGCCAAGCAGGCAGCGCCGGCTCCCAAGTTCACTGCACCGTGTGAGCAGTGGCCGGCTGAGGTTCACCAAGCCAGCCCGGGGGAGGGGGGGGACAGGCAGACAGCCAGCAACGGCTCCCAAGTTCGCTGCTACGTGTGGGCGGTTCACAAAGCCGGGCTGCAGGGGCCCAGGCAGGCAGCTCCTGCTCCTAAACTCGCTACAGCGTGTGGCCTGCGGCCGGCTGCGATTCACAGAGCCAGCTTGCGGGGACCAAGGCAGGCCGCTCTGCTCCTAAACTCGCTGCAGCGTGTGGGCAGCGGTCAGCTTGGGTTCACAGAGCCCGCCCGCGGGGGTCCAGGCAGGCAGCAATGGTTCCCAAGAACAATGCAGCGTGTGGCCTGCGGCCGGCTGCGATTCACAGAGCCAGCTCACGGGGACCCAGGCAGGCCGCTCCTGCTCCTAAACTCGCTGCCGCGTGTGGGCGGCGGTCGGCTTGGGTTCACAGGGCCCGCCCGCGGGGGTCCAGGCAGGCAGCAATGGTTCCCAAGAACAATGCAGCGTGTGGCCTGCGGCCGGCTGCGATTCACTGAGCCAGCTCGCGGGGACCCAGGCAGGCAGCGACCGTTCCCACGAACGCTGCAGCGTGTGGGCAGCGGTCGGCTTGGGTTCACAGAGCCCGCCCGCGGGGGTCCAGGCGGTTAGTGTCCGCTCCTATGCTCACTGCAATGTGTAGGCAGCGGCCATTCGGCGGCCCCGGCGGGACTGTGCCCCTGCTCTGGGTTGCCGAGATTCAGTATTTTGTGACAATCTGACACCTCCTATTAAACTTACTAGTTCCAGGAAGGTCTCCTTTCAGAGGAAATTTGCTTGAAGTTTCCCAGCAAGACGCATGTGGGTGTATTAATGAGTCTCTCTGATCCCCTTACCACGGAGGCATTGTATGTGCTGCCTCTTCGCTGGCAGCCATGTTCTTCTCCCCCTCAAGTCGTATTTTTTAAAAAGCTGAATAGTAAGTACATAGATCTTTTTACCAAGATTCTTTGTGTATTATTTCCTATTTATTAAATACATAATTTTAACAATTTATTTTAAAGAGTAATATAGGTTTGGTTCTTATCTTCCTGTGGTTTTCTCTGCTTCTTTGTTTACTGAGCTGATGAACATGGAATGGTCGCTCCTGCTGCTGAGTGGACAAGATTCTTATTGAAGGCAGGAAGGAAGCAGCCCCAAGGGGTCTATTTGGGTACAGAAAGCAGCAAGCCTCAGTTTAGCCTCAAACCAAAGCCTTGTTTTCCAACATAGTTTATGGAAAGTCCAATAATGGGGGTAATGAAATGGTGCTTTGATATTTAACTTTATCCAATCAATTCTCTTGAAATACCTCCACAAAGAATGAGAAGAATGAATCCTCCCTATTGAGACTGCATACAAATGCTTACAAAGAATTATTTCCAAGACAATGACAATCAGAAATTCCAGGTCTTTAGTCCACTCTTTCTTTGTGCAAAGTCAGAATTTTTCTCAGATAAAGTGAACAGTATTTTCATTCAAAAATTTAAAATGAATCTTTTAACAGACTATCAATAGGGATCCAAGTCATTATGATTAAACTGTCCATGATGTGCACCAGGCACATTCATCCCATTGTACATGCTATATTTGACTTTTCACTAAAAGCAGTCTTGATGGATGTCATAAAATGAATGCAATTCAGTCTCGCATTCTTGTAAAATATTGTCTCGTTAATTTAAATTTCACAATATTAAAATAAATACAATTTAGTGCTGCCTATTAGAGGAGACCCAGCACTTAGCTAATTTTGACCATTATATATTAAACTTTCTATTAAAGAGTGCTCTTTAAAAAAAGAAAGAAAGAAAGAAGTGGGTACCATATTCAAAGATTTTTCAGTCACGTCTGAATGTTCATCAAAATTTACCAAAGTAAATATAGGCTACTAGGTGGTATATTTATATCTGTGTTTTCATCAGGTACAAATTTTTAAAACTCTACAATTGAAAGTTATTTTAAGTTATTTTGAGATGCATAAACTTAACTTTATTTACCATTACCCTCTTTTGCTCCCTTTTTCTGTTTCATCAAATATCAAAATGTATCATTTTGTGGCTTCCCACTAGTAAAAGTGCTAGAATGTATGAAATTATCAAGGTTATTGTACTGTCATGTGTAACTAATTAAAACAAATAAATAAATAAATAAAGTTTATATCTCCACACCTTCAACATTCCAAGGCACATTATTTATAAATAAGCTTATATCTGTAAATGCTTAATTCTGTTTAGGACACAATTTCTGCTGTGTTCAACCCATAATCTCATGAACTCCTCATCTCCAAAAAGTTTTGATTCCTAGCCAATATTTTTCAATTATCATAACTGC